>NC_087213.1:37188835-37193835 GCF_015104395.2 Macrobrachium nipponense
ATCGGCTCCACGATGATTTCCAAACCACAACACACCTGCTGAATTTATTATCTCTCTCTCTCTCTCTCTCTCTCTCTCTCTCTCTCTCTCTCTCTCTCTCTCTCTCTCTCTCTCTCTCTCTCTCTCTCTCTCTCTCTCTCTCTCTGTCTTTAAAGTGATCTCGAAACTAACAAAACTAAAAACGTAAACGAGTGTTCCTGTTCTACGTGACGATAATCTTAGGGGAAACTAATTAATGAGACACAAAAGGAATTGCAGGCCTTAAACTTGAAACTTGTCCCTAAGAACCCGATTACCTCTGGTTCTTTGTTCAGATACAAAGATAAGATCAGTCCGCTGTTGAAATCCAACGTTGTTTATAGATATATTTGCCGTAGATGTACAAAAAGACTTGAGAGTGCGCATGGATTCACATAGAGGAGCAAGTTTCACATCGGGGAGTTGGTTGTTCAATCCAAAACAGTCTAATATACGTAATTATTCAGGGGTTTATGAAATACATAGATTATTATTATTATTATTGAGAAGATGAAACCTATTCATATGGAACTAGCCCATAGGGTCCATGGCTACTGAATTGAAACTCAAGCTTCATAAGAATATGGTGTTCATTAGGAAGAAGTAAGACGACGTTTAGGGAAATACAGAAAAAAGAGGCCCTGCTTATTAAAAAAGAAAAAACAAATTAATAAATTAACAAATAGATAAAAATGTATTAAAATACAAGTAGTATAGTTTTACGGTAGTGATTTATTACAGCTTCGCTTGAACTTTTGAAGTTCCAATTACACGACTTCCTCTGGGAGGCTGTACCACAGTCCAACGGTGTGAGGTATAAAGGACCTTTGGATCTGAGAAGTTTGACAACGAGGCACATTTACTGCATATTGATGCTGCTGTTCAGCGAATCTAGTTGCTCTCGGCACATAAAGGGGATCAGGGATCAATTTTGAATGTGAAAGATCACTGTTGTAACACAACTTAGGAAAAAAAAGAAACCATCCATCGATACTCCAAGTAATAACTATTTCTATTGGGAAAAGAAACCTACCACCACGAACCACTCTAAAAGAGATAAAATCTCCGACAGATGCAGACACCTACATCGGAGAACAGTATTCCACTAAGGGAAGTACAAATGACCTGAAAAGGGTAACTTTTGTGCCGCATTTGCTGAAACTATCATTAGATGTTTCTCAAAAGCAAGATGTGGGGCAAAGGTTACACCTAGAATAGTTCAAGCTTCAGACTTATTCAGCAAAGTTCCATACACCTGAAGGGGAAGATGGGGTGGGAAATCTGCACGAGATCTGTTAATCAATAGTATTTTTGTTTTACTGAAGTTCAGCCTCATACCCTACCGACTACACCATTCCCTGATTCAGTCCATGTCCCGATTGAGGCTGAGGACAGCTTCATTTCTCAAAACTGGAGACTTTACTACACCCACAAGTGTTGCATCATCGGCATACTGAACAATCTTGTTTTCCAGGCCAACAACTATGTTACTTGTACGCACTTAAATTAACAGTGAACCAAGAACACTGTGCAACTCCAGATACAATAGGTTTAGGTTCCCTAAAGATCCCGGCCACAGCAACTGGCTGCTGTCTACCTGTAAGGAAATCATGACGTAATCCTGAAACATATCTACCCACTCCAAGAATCTGAAGTTTATAAATAAATGTTTTGTGATTTACTAAATCGAAAGCAGCACTAAAATCTATCTCAATTACTCTGCACTCAAAGCCCTAGTCAAAGTTCCCTTGCAAATTGCAAGTCAAGTCTAACAATCCTTTAGGTTCAACATATATATAATGGCTTAAAAATAAATTTTTCAGCAACTTTGGAGAGCACAGGAGAATAGAGATTGGCCTGTAGTTACTGCAGTTTGCAGATATGCCACTCTTTGAAACAGGCACTACATTACTGAGCTTACGCTCATCTGCAAAGATACTGTGCTGACATAAAAATTTATAGAATCTACTAAACTTGGGAGACAACACACTCAAACCATTCTTAAAAGACAAAAGAAAGAAATCATCAGGTTCTTCTCCACCACAGCTATCAAGATTATCCAGAATTTTCTTAACATCCCTGCAGCAAAATGCAAATTTCGTAGGAAGAGGTTCAGGATGACAGGTATCAGGGAGAAGGACATCCTCAGCCGATTGCTGAGCTTCAAAAGCTTGATGAAGTAGTTCAGCCTTTTTCCTAGTGCTAGTAATCAATCTACTATCATGTTAGCGGTGGTAGAATGGAAGACGAGCATGACCCAAAGATAGATGAAGCTGATTCGGTCCACCACAGATGAGGCTGAGTAATTCCTTCGAGTCTCCTCTTTAGGGAATTATTCTAATTTCTTTCCGCTGTATGGTAAGTTCTGTTTGCAGCAAGGCGAGACTCAACAAAAATGGCGTAATTGTCATTTGACTGATTCATCTCTATGCATGGCCATTTGTTATAAATTTGATGACCTTCCTAGGGACATATCTAATTAAGATAATCATCATCATATCATTTAACTTCTTGGGAAAAGGATCTAATATAGCATCTGAAATATTAAGTGACTGACAAGCTTCAATAATGCAATCCCAGTTGGCTCTGGATCTCAACCTGACCAATTTCCAATAGTGGAATTTGGAATATGCTGATTGATAGATATGTCCATATCAATGTCACAATGATCAGAAGTGACTATATATTCACAGACCTTGGACTTTACAATAGTTGGAACATCTGTGAAAATAAGGTCTAATCAATTACTAGATATGTACATGGGGACACTATTTATCTAGACAAAATCGGAGGACGCAGAACTCAGGATGCTAAAGATTTTGAGATTACTTGACAAGCTCAAAATGAAAATGAATTGAGTATCTTAAAATCTATTATGATAAAAAAAAAGCTAGCTCTGATGTTAAACTCGCAGAATCTTCATCCTCAATTGTATATTGCCAAGTTGCCTTTTATACTCCGTCTTTCTATTGTTTGCCATTTCTGACAGGTTTCTGATTTATTCATTGTTTTAAGCAACAGCTTGTCGGGTGTCTAACTTTATGAAGTGTTGTTAATCGTTATTTAAAAAAAAATCTTTTAAACATTTATTTTGATTTCTTTTGAGTGTGGTTTTGACAATTTTTACAATTTTCACTGTATCTTCTTGCTTTAACACTGTATCTCAATATAATAACAACACATTTTTAACAAAACTTTCAAGAAGCTGTTAAAAGAGTGAATTGGTGTTCATACTATCGGCCTTGAAAATGCAACGAGACATGTATCGAAACGTCGGCTCAATTAATCATTAAACGTACTTGGCTCTCCCATGTTGCCCTGTAGATGTGATTTCAGCAGTAGCTGTCAATGTGATTATATATATATATATTATATATATATATATATATATATATATATATATATATATATATATATATATATATATATATATATATATATATATATATATATGTGTGTGTGTGTGTGTGTATGTGTATTATATATATATATATATATATATATATATATATATATATATGATATATATATAATAATATCTATATATACATACATATATATAGAGATAGATAGATAGATGGATATATATATACATATATATTCCAGCTGCTTCATTGATGATTAGTCTGTAGTCGTTGCAATTAGTTTGTGCATATTTTCATATCTTCTTCAGTTTGTATCAACAGAAAAGCGACAAACTCCGAAGGCACATGTGAGTTCATTTAACTGGTTAACTAATTAAGTAGTTACCAAGTAATTAGATAAATTCAATTGTGCATATTAAGTTTAAGATTTTCTTGCCAACGTCGCCTCATTAAGGAAGGTAATCATATTGTCTGCAAACTAATTATTGCTTAAAAAGCTTTAATTTTTGAAAAAAAATTGCCGTAGTGAAGCTTCTTATCATCAGTGAATAACGAAGTTACTCCGTTTAGCAAAATTTCCACTTTTACTACAAACATCCAAAGACACACGTGCAACACATATACACACACATACATATGTGTATGTATATATATGTATATATATATATATATATATATATATATATATATATATATATATATATTATCTGCAGTATGATCCTCAAACATCAATTCAGGAATGCCGAAGACACGTGGATGTTTTAAAAGATTTATTCATTGAGAAACGTTTCGCACGTGACTATGTGCATCATCAGTCTGAAAAATGACAAAATAATAGCATTAAAAATACTAAAAATACACAGGATTCTTAAAATGACAATTAAAAACATTAAAAGACTAAAAATACGAAGCAAAGTAAAAACAACTGCTGTTACACCAACCTTCAGGTACAAAGGAAGAAGATAGAATGACCAAAGAAGGAACACCAACCTCCAAAGACGACTATGCCAGATATAGTTGAGCAGAGGAGCAGCCACCGTTTAACGATGGAACGAGTCTTTTAATTACAGTCACTTAGGGTTGAGTTTTAGAATGGGACAAAGATTGAGTAGACCAGAACATTCAAATATAAAAAATCATGCTATCAATTGTAAAATTGAGGTCAAGAAGCAGCACTTCTCCATATTAGGGTATTCTAAGGATGCAGATTATCTGACGACCTTAGAGTCATTATATATTAAAAGACTCGTTCCATCGTTAACCAGTGGCTGCTCCTCTGCTCAACTATATCTGGCATCGTCGTCTTTGTAGGTTAGTGTTCTTTCTTTTGTCATTCTATCTTCTTCCTTTGTACCTGAAGGTTGGTGTAACAGCAGTTGTTTTTACTTTGCTTCGTATTTTTAGTCTTTTAATGTTTTTAAGTGTCATTTTAAGAATCCTGTGTATTTTTAGTATTTTTAATGCTATTATTTTGTCATTTTTCAGACTGATGATGCACATAGTCATGTGCGAAACGTTTCTCAATGAATAAATCTTTTAAAACATCCATGTGTCTTTGGCATTCCTAAACATTGATATATATATATATAGATATATATATATATATATATATATATA
>NC_087213.1:37196335-37201335 GCF_015104395.2 Macrobrachium nipponense
GCGCACTTTATTCTTTCCGCCCTCAGATCTAAAAATCTACTGAGGCTAGACGGCTGCAAATTTGGATTTTGATCATCCACCCTCTAGTCATCAAACATAACAAATTGCATCCCTCTACCCACAGTAGTCTTTATTTTATTTAATGTTAAATATAGCCACGGATCGTGCACCTGGCAGCGCTGTCCAGAGGCATGGGGCGCACCCTCAGTCTACCACTTCTGGCGAGCAACTGAAGAGCTGCCGGTCATAGCTGATGGTTTTTTAACAGCATTTATACGTTATACTTGTTTGACTTATGACTGCACTTCATAGTAATAAACACTATAGTTTTGAGTAGCTTATAAATATGTATATAGCTATGCACTGATGTATGCATATAGTTTTGCATACATGTGAGATAACCAAATAATCACAGAGAGAGAGAGAGAGAGAGAGAGAGAGAGAGATGGTAAAAACTCGGTGGATAAATGGCCCATTTATACGAGTGATATAAATCCGTCCGTGCTTTAAGCAAGATCACAGTTTTAAAGGGGCTGGCGAACAGGTTTTGTTGCCCGAAATGTCAAAACACGGCAGAAATCTCCCGGGAAATCTAACCCAGAGGAACAGCGCATCATAGGTCAAATGCGGAATTATAACCAGGTCTTTATATTTTTATCTTTATAGCTCTTTGTTACTATATAAAAAAAACTATCACAAAGTTTTTTTTTATTCTGCTTGGTAGAGTAATCTTATGTCAACATTATTTACAGATATAGCAGCAGTTATATTGTTATAATTTGATATTACAAATTCGCATATTGAACAAGCCCACAGAACCATTATCCTTTTAAGTTATCTGCAGAATAGAATGCCATCAAACAAATGAAAGATGAAACAGATGAACAGAAAAATGAAAGCTACTCAAAAAAAGATTTCTTCAGGAGACGGAGATCACTATTACCCGTGACATCAGTGTGCTCAGCAGGAAGAGCTATCGATTTACCCGCCAATGATTAGACGTTGTAGTAAAGAACAGTCCGTAAGTCCATAACTGTGTCATGTACGCCAGACGCACAATGAAACGCAACCACACCATAATTTAGATACCCATAGGATCCTTTACATTCTCATATCCAATTGTTTAAAGGCCAAGTCAGTGGGATTTTGTTGAAATATCTGTTATAAATAAAGTCTTTTTTTATTTAAAGCCTATAGTAGTTAATCATTTCATTGCTATGCGAAACTTCTTGGTGTACCAAAGGTTGGTTATTGGGAATGTTTCTTGAATCTCGTAGATTACTGAAGTTTCAAACTAATACTTACAGATATTAGTGTTACTTTTGTGAACAAATAAGAGACTGTCTGTGCACTCTGACCAATTGCGCTGATAGGGAATGTCCTAATATATGAGAAAGTGTCACCAAAAGAATAGGAAATGTATTACTTATGTGAGCTCATAAGAGACTGGCTCTCTGTGCCCTCTGGTCAACTGGGAATGTCCGAATATATGGGAAAGCGTCACCAAGAAAATAGGAAACCTCTTTATGAAGTTTTACCTCCTTTAGAAAGAAGACTTCCTTACACGAAAATAACCACCAACACAAAACGAAAAAGGTGAACTACAGCCACCAAGAGAGAGAACCAGTTACGAGATTGCGTTAAACCAAACTAAGTAAGATAATGAAACTTTTAGAGTAGTAAATCAGAAATCGAAAAACAACCAGTTGAAGGAACTGCAGCCGTGAAATAGATTTCCAAGAAATGTTGTCTTGGTTACGGTTACAAAATACTTCAGTTTCTGGAAATACCTTGACAGAAGGAAAATTTAGAATTTTAAATCTAGTGCTTTGAAAATTTCCAAATAGAATTAATCAGTAAGGAGATTAACATTCACTGCAGTTTGATTTAGACGAAAAGAATTTTCAACATTTTACTGCCTCGGTAGATCCGTATCCCAAAAATATTTCCAAGAAGTATGTAAAACTAACTGAAAGCCTTAAGAAGAAAGTACATTGATATCTGGATGGAAGTGCATCAAAGTATTTTTAGTATTACTAGAGTTGGGTGCTGTTACTGAAATATAGCTGATATGTTTTTATGTAAAAGTTGTTCATTTACAATTACTGATTTCACCTTAACAAACGAGAAAAGCTGTATCATCCTGGAAGCCTTATAATGATATCTACCTAAGATATAAGGAAGGCAAGGTAGTAATAACATGTTTATTCGATGCCGCATTTTGAAAGATATTTTGTCTTTTGAATCAGCATAAATAGCCCAAGAAATTGTGGGAAAAGGGTTTCATGTTAAAAACTAGGAAATATTGGTCACCTGAAGTAAGTTTCTCGAAACATTGTCATTCTGTATCCTTCCCCCATTGTAAGTGCCACATTGCAGTTAGATTTATGTAGGTTTATAACATTCTTGTTCATAGACTTACAATTCGCATACAATGTTTAGAGTCTGTACCGAAAAAGCACATGTAATCGCAGAGCGGTATAATGATAAAAAATCTGCCTACAAACCTTCCTTACATAATTCTATTTGAAGCAACAATACATTCACACGAAGCACTATGACTCGAAAAGGAATAAATATGCTGCGAGTTCTAAACCATGATAGTAACGGAAATTTTTTTATAATTGTACTTTGGAGGCTTATATTATCTTCAATTCAAGCGCGAAAGTATATTAATCCAGAGCTGCTTATCAAAATTCTATTCTTATATGATTAAAACAAAAAGAGATTGGCGTGCAATCTGTTATGAAGGCTTCTTTACAACAAAATCTGACATTTTGGTAAATAATTGTTTTTGTTATAACTGCTGTTAGTATTAATACGAGTAGTATACAGGTAGTATTGATAAAACATTACTTGTTTCAAGAACATTACAAGAGGAAGAAAGAGTTAACACTTGTTAGATATTAGTTAGAGATCAGAGAATAATTGCAAGTCAATTAGATGTCAACCCTTTTTCATGACCCATGACTTATGTTTTCAGTAACAATTTTGCTTCCGACTTTTCAATTCAGATGGACTTCAAAGACACATCGACTATAAGGCAGCCTTGAAATACCAAACAATTGTCGGCTATTGACTTTATATGGAAATCAGTTGCAAAGAATCCGATATTGCAGAGATCGTGAAAGACATTTGGAAGGTACAACCACCCATTAATAGAGGTAATGTGATGATATAAAAATGACTGAGGGCAGAGATCAAGTAAACGTGCATATAACCAGGAAATGGAAATGATGAGACGTAATGAAACAACCCGGAAGCCTGGAGATCACAAGAACATTCACATTCGCAGGATTTGGTCATACTTACATACATACAAACGTAAACAGGCTAAAGACCTTATGCACACTCACTGCAAAGACTGAGATGTCGCAAGCTTGGCATTAGAAACATCATCAATTTAAATATTCACAGTTACTGAGTAAATGTTATAACACCCGATGGAAATGATATGAAGGCATATATATAGAAATGGGGATATGAATCATTTCCAAACAGGAAACATGGAAATAGGTCGTATTATAGAGACAGGCTAGAGGCATTAAAGAATACAAGAGAGGCAGCAAATAGAGCAAATCTTAGTTTTCTGTTTTCTGTTGGAGGAACATCAGTTACCACCATTGAAAAGAAGAAACGCCTGATGCCTGCATTGAGTAACGCTGTCACTTCTATTCAGTTTCTACACCTTTAAAGTGCACGCATTAGCTGTCGGGCAGGAAAAGTGCTCTGTAATCAGTTCGTAGATGTGATTGTCTAGAAAATTTCAAAATGTTTTAGAAGGCGAAGTCAAATGTGTTATTGGATTGCGTTTAATAAGTACGAAGCGGTCGGTATATTCTGCTGAACAAGTGAATGCAGTGCTCACAGTAGTGTGAAAACTTTGGAATGTCAATCACCTTTTAGAATTAATATAGTGCGCGCTTATTATGATTGAAATCGTCAATTCGAATAATAGCGGAATCGTTCGAAATATTTATAGATATTTCTTCCGACAATTTTGGATGTGTCGTTAGCATTCAGCGGGGATTAATTTTTTTTCCCCGTGGAAAATAGGCTTTGAGCTTCTGACCTCTTGCTTTTGTCAATGGTTCATCGGCAGAATGGCTTGACATTAGGGCTCTCTCCTCTCTCTCTCTCTCTCTCTCTCTCTCTCTCTCTCTCTTCCCCAGGGGACACATAGAAAAGGTGTTTATAAGTAATCATTTTTTTAATATACGTTTTTTATGTTCACTCATTCAAAATCAAAGTTAAAGCGCAAATAAATTTTCTTGTAATATGTAAGTGTACTCTTACGTATCGATAATTATTTTTAAGAACGTTTTACGGTAAAAGGACCGTCACGGGCATTGCTTCTGGAATTAAGTTTGGTCACTACCGAATAATTATAAAATGACTTTATAAAGTATAATTACGCAAGCTCTCGAAACTAGAGAACTTTGGCAGCATGGTTCTGCTCTGCCTCCTGACGCAGAGTATTGGTTTTATGCCTTTCTAGTATCTTATATATTTTCTGGAGAATTTGCCTGGTTTATTAAGAGGGCAGCAGAAATTCAAGTATCTAATTCTCTCACTTTTTCTCATATTTTCTGGAGCATTTTCCTAGTATATTAAGAGGATAGCAAAATTTCAAATGTCTAATTCTCTTGCTTTTTCTCATGCTTTATTAAGCATCTTTCTGGCAAGTTAAGAGGTTTGCAGAGATTCAAAGTGTCTCATTCTATTACTTTTTCTCATACGTTTTGGAGTATCATCCTGGCTGGCATGTTAAGAGGAAAGAAGGAATTTAAGCGTCTAATTCTCCTTTTATATAATTTTCTAGAGAGTTTCCCTGGCCTATGAACAGGAAAGCAGACATTCTTGTTCAATTCTCTTACCATTTTACATACTCTAGAGATTTAACCTGACATATTAAAAGGAAAGTGGGAAGATGCATTGTAAACTGGTTGGTTGTAATTGAATTTTAGCTGCCTAAGTATTTTAATTCCAGTTATTGCCAC
>NC_087213.1:37203835-37218835 GCF_015104395.2 Macrobrachium nipponense
CGAGTCTTGACTGAACGTATCTTAATATTTCAAACCGCTGGCCTAACATTCTGCAAAAAAAAAAAAAAAAAAAACCTTTATTGTATTCAAAGGATTCTTCAATTGATCAAATACCCTCTCCAATTTGTCGGATCCATTTTCTGTACCCTGTTTACGTTACAGAAAACATATATATAGTGAAATTTCTATTGTTAAAATAGTCTTCATTGCCAATTATCGATGAACAGTAGCTCAGTAATGGTGAACAAGCCAGTTCAGCGGGTTATTTTAGCCATGATTACCACTTATATTATTATAGATATATATATATATCTATATATAATATATATATATATATATATATATATATATATATATATATATATATATATATATATATCATATATATAATATATATATTATATATATATATATATAGTGGTCATTCAAATACCTTGGCTGCACATAAATAAGTTAGTTTTTTTATCATTTAAACCAATTTCTGTTCATAGCAGTCTTTGAGCAGGAGCCATCTAAATGGCTTTCTGTGCATAGTATGATTGTAACTCAAGATAAGCTAATATGGTTATTTTTCCACTCCATTTGACAGGCTAATAACGCACCAATGCAGCTAATCCTTATATTTCTTCAGTGTCATCAGTGTCCTCATGAGATCAAAAGGACTGACTTTAAACTCTACGACAGGAACTGACAACGACTTTTCAACAGTGTAGACCAATTCCTTTGATCCTTCCGAATAGTTTGGTCAGTCCTCGTTGTTTTTCAGAGGATTATTGATTCAGATATCATAATTTAGAATTGGTCTTCTGTCATTATTCTCCAGGGTGTAATTTTCTCATAGGAGTGCGTTCTTCCAGGCATTGATTCAGATGCTTGATGTAACTTGACTTACCGAGCATTGGCTAAATGCTAATTCAGCGACTGAAGAGTTTTTTTTAATGAAGTGACTGCATTTCTTTCTGCTTGAGTTGCTCTTCTTTTTATAATTGTTTCAGTAAATGACACCTATTCAGATGGAACAAGTCCACAGGTGCCACTGACACGAAATTTAAGCTTCCAAAGAACGTTGGTTTCAACCTCCCACCGCCGACCCCACACTGCAACAGTAACTGCTCATTATACAGAGCCAGTGATTTTTCATCGCCCGGGGGGAGACGCGAACCCGCGACATCTGAGTGGCATTCCACGACACTAACCATTATACCAGCGGGCCAGTTTTTCGTTTTGTTTCGTCTGAAAGTATCCTATGGTCAAAGAAACCCATAACCTGCATACGTTACTATTACTATATTGCTTAGAAGGAAACTTTAGTATAATATTGATTGGCGAAAAGGTGTAATAGAAATCCTTGTTTACTTGAAATATCTCTGAAGAGAACTGTTGCAAAAAGGTTGAAATATCCTGTAATTAACCATTTGAACCCTTATCACAGTAATAAAAGTTGGGAGAAAAAATCGATGGGTCTACTATAGAGATAGGATGAGAAGAAACTAGAATTTAATGGAAAGTTTGAAAGCGTTTGTAAGGGTAGAAAGTTCATAGTAAGGTTACAAGATAAATGGGATCTGGGAGATGAACAAATAATGATAATGCGAATGATGGAAGAATGGAAATCGTTGATTCGTATAGTATTTGGGAATAAATTTGGGGGGTAATAGCAAGACAGAAGAAGAACTGAATCACAGAATTGGCAAAGCAAAGGAGATAGTTAGATGTAAGTCAAAGATAGTTTTAGACCTGGAGAAGCTATGAAAGCCAAAGTTATTATGCAAAAAGGATTGTTGATCCAGCTTTGTTTTATTTAATTGAAGCTCAGATGTTGAGTAGGAAGAAAAGACAAAAAAAATAGAGATGAGAAATTTGCTTAGAATAAGTGCAGCGAGAAGGATGAAAGGATGAGAAATGCATTATATAGAAGACAAGACAAGGTTCGGTTCCTCGAAGTGAAGAAAGGATGACAGGACATTGAAAAGAATTCTGGAAGTAAGAGTTAGAAAGTGCTGGGCAAGTGGAGGCAAAAATGGGACTGGAATGCCGGGACCTTAATATCCGGGAAGCAAATAAGGCCTTATAAGATGGAGAAGCGATGGTGTGAGGCTGTGTCGCTGGAGGTGTGTTTGTATGTGTGCGTGTGTGTGTGTGTGCTTGGAAAGAAGGATTGGGGCGTGGCACAGAGCACCTGTAATGAGTCGTTTTCGAATGGACAAGAGCAGTTAATAATGGTTTCCACACGAGCTAATCCTTAATTGTTAGTTAGGCTGAATGTTGCTGAATAATGCATGTACCTTTGTCTTGAGATCTTCTCTCAAACCCCAATTTCATAGATCAAATACATTACACTGCCAGAAATCCAAGTTTATGAGTAGGTACATATACTGTCTTGCAATGTAGACATAAAATTCGATATATCAGATACAATGTATGAATTTGCATGGCAGGTTAACCATATTCTTTAGGTGTTTACACTTCCTTATTAATGCAGCTCCTCAAGAACAAATTAAAAAATGTCAGTCCTTGTTTGGTGTGTTGTTTGCATATCTAGTTTCTTTAACAATTTCATTTCATGAGTAAATCGGATCATTAGGCGATGTTTCTTCATCCTGGTAGTCATTTCAACCAGCCGATTCTCATGAGAGCTCTGAGCTTGACAGTTAAGTATATGTAATGAAAGGTTCATAACCTTACCCTTTGACCTTTGAGGCGCTTTGATCCTCTTATGTTCCTGCATTCCTTTTGACCTCTGTCAGGATTGTTTAATAGAAAGGGAAGGTGTCACCGAAGAAGATTAGTCTAGAATTTTAACGCCCTTAATGCATCTATTTCCCTTATTAAATGAATGCATATTTAATTAATTAACCTGTACATTTTGTGTGTATATATATACATATATACATATACATATATATATATATATATATATATATATATATATATATATATATATATATATATATATATATATATATATATATATATATATATATAATATGTATATATATATATATATATATATATATATATATATATATGTATGTATATATATACATATATTGCACGCATGCAGAAATAAAACACTTGTCTATGGTGAAATGGGAAACGGTATGTGGTTAACCGTCTCACACAAAAATAAAATTTGCACGGATTTTGACAAGAGTTTTGTATATATATATATATATATATATAAAACTATAAATAAGAATATATATATATATATAATATATATGTATATCTTATAATGATTGAGTATATCTTAGTTTAACCAGACCACTGAGCTGATTATCAGCTCTCCTACGGCTGACCCGAAGGGTTAGATTTTTATTTACGTGTCTAGGAACCAATCGGTTACTTAGCGACGGGACCTACAGCTTATTGTGGGGTCCGAACCACATTATATCGAGAAATGAATTTCTAATCACCACAAATGAATTCCTCTGGTTCTTCACTGGCAGCAGCGGGAAGCAAACTCGGGAACCAGATTAATAGTCGAGCATGTAACCCACTCGTCCACTGAGGAACTGTCTTATATGATAAAGATGTAAATATCATTCATCTATGTCTCTTTATATATTAAATTTATATGTATATATACATTATACATGCACACACACACACATATATATATGTATATAGATATTGTAATATATATGTAATATATTATATATATATATATATATATATATATATATATATATATATATAATACATCGTTTAGTATCGAATTCGCCATATTCGTGAATATTAATAGGCGCGTACGGGTAAATGACAAAACTAAATAAAGTTATTATGTGCTTGAGTACATATACATACATACATACATACTATATATATATATATATATATATATATATATATATATATATATATATATATATATATATATATATATAGGCGGGTATGGGTAAGTGACAAAACTAAAGTTATTGTGTGCTTGAGTACATATATATATATATATATATAATATTATATATGTATATATATATATATATATATATATGTATATATATATATATATAATATATATATATATATATATCTTACCCCCCCTTTTTTATTATACTACACAAATTAGAAACCCTTACCTGTTGTCAACGGTGCCCTCTGTCTGCAACCATGTAAGATAGCTCGGCCACCTATGTCCTCTGTGCACTCCTGTCGCACACCACATCAGCAACTAATGCACAATGTATCAATTTACCACATGACTTAGGGCTACCTCCGTTGCTGGAGCCCTTGTGCTTCGTCGAATGCACAAAAGTTTAAGAACTCCTATCGCACAAATTGTGATCAGTATAACACCTAACATGGTCATCCTCGTCACTAAGATAAGCAGAACTCGACGAATAGTTGTAGACGCAGGTCGAGTGCGTAAACCACTTCGAAACAACTCTACACGCGCCATTACTCAGCGTCTGCGACCCTCGTGAGTGTATCCCACACCCTCTCGTCGCGAAACTGTAGATTCGACGTTTTTTACTGAAGGAAACGTGGTCACCACCCCGTTGTCAAGGAAATATCCCGTGACTTCTTTGCAAGTGCTACTCGCACCCGCCTCATCGAAGATTGTAGACTCCTGATTTATCCCAGAACATATCCTGAGACGGTATATTAAAGACATCTCATCCTTTGCAAAGGCAGTCCATAGAAACGCCATTCGTGTGTAGAAGAACGAAGTCGTTTTCATCGCCATCATCGCGTAGAGTTGGGAATTCTCTAAAGTCATTTTGTGTCCATATTTAAAAGGTCTACATGGTCATAAAATAGCTAAAGTCTTGCTTTACCCCACAAATTGTCATTAATTAATATACTCAATCTACTAGTCAAATATTAAAAATTCCAAGCTAAACAAAATATAATCTTTACCCACTGAATCCTCACAAATAATCCCATATCTGACAAACACACTATCAAAAGAGAACCCAAAATGTCTAAAAGCAAAGACCCCTTTATGGTTTATATAACTAACCTCCATAAAATATAATGCCGAACACCCCTTCTATCTAACTCACATACCACGACAAATTATATCGCCTATCTAAAATAAAAATGCTGCTATTTAGAGCTTAACCCCCATTACAACATCTCTCGTAAGAAAAGAAAAAAAAGAAAAAGAAAAAAAAAGATAATAACAACAATAAGTGAACTTTCCCCCATTACACAGTGGACGTAAGAGAAAAAGACACATATATAATTCAATATCTTTCCCAAAACGGAATGTGTACCGTCACGGAATTTGCTACCGCAGCAATCCCACCGACCAGAAACGACCGGAAAAGAATCCCCTTACACAAGAATACTGCAAATCCCTGAGTAATCAATTCCAAAGGGAAAAATCCCCAACCGGATTCATTACAGCAACATAAGCAAAAAAATCCACCTGTGAACACCTCAGGTGCTTCGAACTGCACTACAGATTTGTCTAGTCAGACTCGCAACACCAGAAACCCTTATTCTCCAAATATCATATACAGGAATTATCACATGTATATTATCACGTTTCTCAGTGAAGACAAACATTTGCCATATTTCAACCACTTCCCACGTAAAATATTAACCCCGAAATCTTACGCCAAAACGCTACAGATTTGCGCATAATAAGAAAAAAAAACAGTAGAAGGAAATAAAAGAGAGAGAAAAAAACGTGAAAGCATTCCACCACCACATTGCAAAAAACAGACAGCAAGAAAAAAAAAGAAAAAAAAGGCAATTACGCGACAATATATTAATCACCACAACCAATTCTTTTCAATTTCGAGATATGTGTTAACCTCGACCGACCTGTTTTTTCCTCTAAGACTACAAATCTGTTTCCAATTTTCTCTTCAATGACTTTAAAAGGACCTTCAAGTACTTGTTCGCATATCTAGACTCACAAAAATTCCCCAAGATATCCATATGTATTCTCTGAAAAGGTCTACTCGGTATAGGATACGATCCTAATTTGCATGAAGTTGTCCTCACAAGCTTACAAGCGTTGCACACCGTACAATTCCTTACGAAATTTTCCACATCTTTCCCCATGTTTTTCTAAATGTATTTAGCACGAACCTCATCATACGTTTTTTCTATTCCCAAGTGTGGACTACCGAACCTGCAATGAACTATATCCAAAACTACTGGAATTAGGACCTTCGGAATTACGATCTGTGTTGTATCTCCTTTACTTTCACTGGTTCTCAACTTATATTTAATTCTCCTAACCAATAGATTACCTTCAAACTCCAACTTATATTTAATTTTCCTAACCAATAGATTACCTTCTAACTCCAAACTCGAAAAAGGCAACTTATAATGTTTCCTAACTAATTCCCCTCTTAGAAACGCTTTTGCATCTGCTAAAATCTCGTCTTCATCTTGCCTTTGCTCTATGAGAGGTATATCCCATTGTATGGCCTCGCTAGTGACTTGCGCAACTTGGAAACCCTCCGTGTCGTGAAAACTCCTGCTGAGAGCATCAGCAACCACGTTAAATTTGCCCTCTATATATTTGAGCTTTGCATCAAAATCTCTGATAGTTAAAAACCATCGAGCTCTTTTTGGCGACAAATCGGGTTAATTAAAAAGATCTAGTAATGGTTTGTGGTCTGTAAGAACTTCTACTTTATTCCCCATCAGTAACATTTTAAAATGAACTAAGCTCGACACTATTGCAAAGGCTTCTTTATCTATGGTGGCCATGGACTTCTCGTTGCTGCCCTTTGTCCTGAACTTCCTGCTATAAAAAGCTATAGGATGAAATTTCCCATCGAACTTTTGCATAAGGCAAGCACCTATACCTTCCTGGCTTGCATCAGTCACTAATGTAAAAGGTTCGCTAAAATCTGGAAACTTCAAAACAGGGGGATTCATTAGCGCGTCCTTGAGCTTTTGAAAACTCTCCGCCTGGGGTTCCTTCCATTGAAACTGAACGTCTTCCCGCAATACATCAGTTAGGGAGCTGCTATATTAGAGAACCCTTTCACAAACCTCCTGAAGAAACCGGCAATACCCAGGAATGACTTAATCTCTTTCTTTGATCTGGGGGTGCGAAAATTCGGTATTGCTTTGACTTTATCGTCATTTACTCTAACCCCTTCCTTAGATATGACATGGCCTAGATATGTGATCTGCTTTTTCAAGAACGAGCACTTGACTAGCTTAATTTTCAACCCCGCTAATCTAAGCCTCCTAAGTACTTCTGTAAGCACTTCCAGGTGTTGCGCGATCGTGTCCGTTGCGACCAGGATATCATCCATATACACAAAAACATTTTTGCCCAATAACCCGTGCAAAACTGTGTTCACCATCCTGGTAAAGGTCATCGGACTGCCCGATAAACCGAAAGGCATTCGCGTAAATTCATAGTGTCCCTTGGGCACTGAAAAAGTGGTATATTCCTTGCTACTCTCACTAAGAGGGACCTGTAAGAAACCCTGCGCCAAATCAATTGAGCTATAAATATTATGTCCCCCAATTTCAACAAAAAGATCTGGTATGCATGCGACTGGGTAGCAGTCAGGAATCATCTTCTCATTTAAACGTCTAAAATCGACGCATACACGGACAGAACCGTCTTTCTTATGCACCGCTAACAAGGGAAAGTTATAAGGAGACACGCTAGGTCTAATGATTCCTTCTTCCCATCTATTAACCTTTTTCTCTACCTGTTCTCTGATTTTGAAAGGTATGCAATATGCAGGAATATAAATAGGTTTTGTGCCACTCTCCAAATTTACCTTATGCTCTAACACATTAGTCAACCCCAATTTATCACCTTGTAAGGCTACCGTATCCCCAAATTCTGCCAAGAGCCCGCTTATCGCTTCAACGTGTTCGCTATAATCCGCATTAACTAAATGTTCTCTTAATGTTTGTTTCCTTGATTGCATTTCAGCCTCCGAAAACTCAGGTTTCCCCTCTACGATGGCCACTGAACCACTATCACAACTCCAATCTTAGAAATCCAATATATGTGTTCTTCTGGTATCTCCTAACTGTATCATTACAGTTTAGCAACTCTAACCACGTAAACCCATCCTTGGATACACTGTTCACCGATGCCATGCTAACAACCCCTCTAAGCTTTTCGCTATTTTCAATAACACACACATCTGTGGGTTTTCTCATTTCCTTCAATTTAACTTTTACCATAGTCTTCGAACCAGGTAGTAACATAATATCTTCGGATAAAACACCTCTATATTTGTGGTTAGTACCTCCCCTTTCCACCGCCCCATACACATTACCACCCTCAGTATCATCCCCAGCATTGTAAGTATCAGAAATAACATCAATATTAGTATCAACATCACCATCCAAAGTATCATACCACCATTGTTATCACTGTGAACTCTGATAGAACCCCCGTAATCATTTTCCATATCAGCAACGTGGGTTTTAATATTACCACTCTCCATAACACTCGTATCACCGCTATTAATATCACCAAGCACATCTCCTCTTTCAATAACCTCCATGTCCTCCGTTCTATTCACGTCCTCATAAGGCAGAAAAACAGCCGGTATCCCAACTGTTATCCCATTAACACCCGCATGGATCGAAATCTTGTGTCTTCTACAAGCAGGATGACCCAGCAAAAGTCTGTTGCCCAACGCAATTCCTTTTATTACCAAAAATGGTTCTGTTAACACTCTGTCACCGAGATTAAACTGTATTTGAACACAACCCAGGTTATTTAATCTATGGGCTTGCACATCACACACCGTCTCCGTTGAGGGTTGCAAAGGGTAATTGGAAAACATGGATTGATACAAATTATAGTCCATTAGATTTATTGATGCCCCCAAGTCTATAAATATCAGGATATCCACATCCCCTACTGTTCCATAGACTATAGGCCTGGGCTCTGGGGCGTCCCCCACGAGACCACAATGGCATTTACTAATCACCTGTACCTTTTTTGTTGATCGGGCTTCCAAAAATTTCGCCGATCCCTTTGCCCTCTGGTTTGACCTGCCTGGGAAGTTCTCACATTATAATTACCAGAACCTTGAGGTGTAGGTCTCGCATCTCTCCGTATCTGAGACGGACAAGACTGCCAATAATGTTCGGTACTCTTACACATTCCACAATATTTAACCCTACACAATTTATTTAGCTGCCCTGGTTTACTGCAGTTGAAACAGCACAACTGCTGTTGCTTTTGATCGATTGATCTTTTGTTATATTCAACTTTTGTGCACAGACGGGGATGAGAAAATTCTGTGTCTGTCTCTTTGCACTCTATCCCTCAGGCCTGCCCCATTAAAAATTGTGCTATCTACAGTGGGACATTTAGACATATGTTTTTTAATTTGGGTATAAAGTAATTCTTCGTCTGAAGTAGGTTCAATTTTTTCATCAAAGCTATTCACTATCGCATCCGGTACATCATGCAAGAGCAGGGAAAAATAGATCAGTTTATGAATGTTCTCAAGAGAGATATTACTCCCTGTAACCCATTTAGATGTTTTCAATTTTCCTACCCAATCCGCCACTGCGTCAAACAGTTTTGAACTATGTTCTACGAGGCTATTAGTGCCCTTCCGTAGTTTATAAAGACCCCGAAGGTCCCTCACCATATCTCCGTGTTCCTTTGAGCCATACGCTGTTTTCAAAAATGCTTGCAAGTCCCTCCAGGTACGTCGTTTTGTAAATTGGAAACTCCGGCAACGATGGGAGAGGTCTCCCCTATTGAAATCTAGCAAAGCTTTCGCCTCTCTAAATGCCACTATATCGTCCGATATATTCTTTCCCGCTAAATAATTATTAACTCCTTCAATAAAAATTTGGATAGGCTGTGATAAAACGCCACACACCCCATCTCACGCCCCTCTCTCACTCTCTCTCTCTCTCTCTCTCTCTTCTCTCTCTCTCTCTCTCAGGGCATGACTCGCAACAAATACTCTGCTTGAGTAAATTCGCCACAAACAAACAAAAGGAATGTAAACAACAACAAAAAAGTAAAAAAAAAATATATCAAAGACAAAAAGAAGAAAATAAGAAAGAAAACTTGAAAATACACTCACATCTTCATATGACTGGAAACCGAATTCGTATACGCACCGCAAATATGCATGAACTATTTACTACACTTGCGAAACACTTTAATACGTTGAAAATTAAACTTTTCCCCTTCACGTTTTAAAACACTGGTGTTCAAGAATCCCAAGTTGGCTGACACTGACTTAGCCCAAGAGACGAACACGAACAGCTTCTCCCTGTCCAACCCATTGAATCAGCAAAAAGAGCCCCAAGTTGCCAGTGACATGATTGTAACCCCTTTTCCTACCAAAAAAACCCATCTAAGTCTAACTGGTCACCAGTCTCTTCATTAGCGTACCTACAGCTTATAAAATATATAAAAAGCCTCTTAAACCGCCTGCCACCACTCTTACCCCCCCCCCTTTTTTTATTAAACTGCACAAATTAGAAACCCTTACCTGTTGTCAATGGTGCCCTCTGTCTGCAACCATGCCGTTAGGCTATTAAGATCTCGTAAGTATAAAAATACACTATTTATTACCCAAAGCAGTTGAATATAAAATAGAACAAAATGATTAACCCTTAAACGCCGAAGCGGTAAAAATCAAAACGTCTCCCGAATGCCGGAGCCGGTTTTGAGTGAGCACGGAAGAGGAAAAAATAATTTTTTCAAAAAATCACAGCGCGCTTAGTTTTAAAGATTAAGAGTTCATTTTTGGCTCCCTGTTTTGTCATTACCTGAAGTGTAGTATGCAACCATCAGAAATGAAAAATAATATCATTATCATATGTAAATAATGCAATATATGGTAGCAAAAAAAAAAAATCATATATAATTGTATTAAAATCACGCTGTGCAAAAAACGGTAAAAGCTAACGAGTTTATTTTTTTCGTTGTATTGTACACTAAATTGCAATCATTTTGATATATAATACATTGTAAAACGATAAAAGAAACACAGAGAAAATATTATCACAAAATAATGCATGAATTCGTAACGCGCGGACGTAAACAAATACTTTTTTCAAAAATTCACCATAAATCTAAATATTGTCTTAGAGACTTCAAATTTCTTTCAAAATGAAGACAAATGATTGAATATTACTATACTGTAAGAGTATTAGCTTAAAAATGCAGTTTTTGACCATATCTGACGAGTTAAAGTTGACCGAATGTCGATTTATATATATATATATATATATCCATATATATTATATATATATATATATATATATATATATATATATATAATTTATATGCAATTATTTCAGAAATAAGAAAAGCTGCAACCTTTAAATATTTTTCGTTTTATTTTACATGAAATTGCGCACATTTTCACATATAAAACTCTATGAAATGCCTAATATGAAATGGAGCAAATATTCCGAGAAAGGGATGTACGCATTTCGGAGATTTGTGGCGGAGAATCCGCGCGCAGAGGGAAGGAAAGTTTTTTTTTAAATTCACCATAAATCTAAATATTGTGCTAGAGACTTCGAATTTGTTTCAAGATGAAGATAAATGACTGAATATTACTAGACTGTAAGAGTTTTAGCTTACAATTGCGTTTTTCGACCATTTCGGTAAAGTCAAAGTTGACCGAACGTGGTTTTTTTTCTATTTATCGTGATTTATATGCAAATATTTCAAAAAAGAGGAAAGCTACAACCTTCAATTATTTTTTTTTTAATTCTACATGAAATTGCGCACATTTTCATATATAAAACTTTATGTAACGGCTAATTTAAAATAGTGCAAACATTACCACAATCGCACGTATGATTTTTTTCGGAAGAGTTACCGCGCGGACGTAAAAAAAATGTTATTTTTTTCATAAATTCGCTATAAATCGAAATATTGTGCTAGAGACTTCCAATTTGTTGCAAAATGAAGGTAAGTGCTTGAATATTACTAGAATATAAGCGTTGTAGCTTACAATTGCGTTTTTCGACCATTTCGGTAGACTCAAAGTTGACCGAAGGTTGAAAATTTGTCACTTATCATTTTTTATATGAAAATATTTCAAAATTGATAAAAGCTACAACCATGGGTTGTTTTTAGTTGTATTGTGCATGAAATTGCGCACATTTTCATATATAAAACTTTATGTAACGGCTAATTTTAAAATGGTGCAAACATTACCACAATCGCATGTATGATTTTTTTCGGAAGAGTTACCGCGCGGACGTAAGGAAAAAGTTTTGTCATAAATTCACCATAAATCGAAATATTGTGCTAGAGACTTTAAATTAGTTTCAAAATTAAGGTAAATGATTGAATATTACTAAAATATAAGAGTGTTAGCTTGCAATTGCTTTTTTTTGACCATTTCGGTAGAGTCAAAGTTGACCGAAGGTTGAAATTTTGGCACTTTTCGTTATTTATATAAAAATATCTCAAAACTGATAAGAGCTACAATCATGAGTATTTTTTTGTTGTATTTTACATAGAAATGCGCACATTTTCATATATAATACTCCATGTAACGGCTAATTTAAAATGGTACAAAAATTATGTCAAAGTGACGAAATAATTTCCGAGATGTGTCACAGATACTTTTTAGTGCGGCAAGAAAGAAATTCGCGCTTGCGCGCCTGCGTAACGATTGTAAACAAAACAACACCTCGATCCGTGAACTCCCAGCATCCCCCAAGGCGCGTGATTCAAAAGTTTACGGCTGGTAGTCCTATAAGTATTTTTCCGCGAATTTAAAAAAAAAAAAATTTTGAGTCGACGTATGGTACGTCCATTCGGCATTCGGGAGACATTTTGACTCGACGTTTAATACGTCCATTTGGCGTTTAAGGGTTAACAAGTCATAATGACAGAAAACCCAAATCTGCCCATAAAGAAACTAGTAAGTTAACATTCTACCCTCCTGACTAAGAATTCACTCCTAGACCCAAAATGTCAATAAGTTCATCATATTAGTCAGGTTAGAGATTCCCGTCTCTAGTACCATGGAATATAACCTATCTGTAATAAAGATAACAATGGATAGAAGATACACTTCACACATCACTCTTTTCAAAATATTTAGGTAAAAGAAGGTATTTCACACTTCTATCTCTTTCAAAGGTAATGGTTTTTTAAGTCTTACAAAACATGTGTCATACCTTTACGATGGGGGCTTGCTCTCCCGACACTTGGTGTGTACCACCTGACCTCTTTGTGCTCACCGAAAGGAATGTGACTTTTGCAAGTGCCTAGGACTATTAGATCTGTAACATCCGTACAAACGAATGTACATGCTTGACTACAAGACAAGCAATCTCTCGGTTAAACACTTAAGTACTCAAATTCCTTTACTCAAGTAAGCTGCCATTACAGCCTGTCTCCAAGCAAGACATGATATGTGATTCATTAACATTACACACTTGTAAGATGAATAATATATATATATATATATATATATATATATATATATATACATATATATGTATGTAGTATATATATATATATATATATATATATATATATATATATATATATATAATATATATATATATATATATATATACTATATATATATATATATATATATATATATATATATATATATATATATATATATAGATTTATAGATAGGTATTGATATATTTTTATACTATATATATGTATATATATGTATATTAATATAGATATATATATATATATATATATATATATATAGATGAAGTAATAAAAGTCCACACTTACGTAAGCTAGGCATTAAAAAAATTAACACACACCTTACTTAAGTGTGGACTTTTATTACTTCAAAATGTTCTAATACGTTAAGGTGAGTTTTTAGATATGTATAAATGCACACCAACGCACACACAAACACAATATTCATAAAGAAAGGTTTTTTTGCCACGAAGGAAAAATGAAAAAGCGAGATAGCGAGTACTTTCGGTCCTAGTAAAGGGTCCGAATAGGATCGAAAGTACTCGGCTATCTCGCTTTTTCATTTTTTCCTTCGTGGCAAAAAAACCTTTATTTATACATAGCATCACGTTTTATATACTTCGTGATCAAGTTATTCATATACATTCATATATATATATATATATATATATAATATATATATATATATATATATATATATATATATATACGTGGCAAAATCCGGATGAATTTTTCCTTTCGCATGTGAGACGGTTAGCCACACAAACTTTTTCCCCTTTCACTCTTGATAAAGGTTTTATTTTTGCAGGCGTGAGCATGTAAAAGCTTGGTGGAATCTTTGCAGAATTTAGTCAATACTATTTCTCTCCCGTCTCCCCCTCACCCGTCCGTCTGCCTGTCTGTTGTCTGTTTGTCTGTCGTTTTCGCTGTATCTCTCTCTTGTACACGCTAAATTGCAAGCAAGGGACATTATAACCCGAACTCATCTCTTTACTTTTCCCTTAATTTTAAATAATTTTACGTTCTTGTGTTTTGAGAATTTTTCTTTAACATGTGAGGAAATTGTATTCATCAAAAGCCCAAAGTTGCTCTTCCATTATTACATTCATCTTCTTTCGATATAAATTCATTTGGGTTTTATCTTCTAATCCTGTATAATTTTCCGGACAACCTCATATTTTGCCCGATTCACAAAAATAATCATTTTTTAAGTGTCAGTTGAATCTTTTGTCAATATTAGTATGTTTCAATTGATGACGATTTCCCTAAAGGGGCAGTCCCGTGGGGGGTAAGTGCCGTCAGTGCACCTCATGAGGTGCACTGTGGGAATTATTTAAGGTTCTTTGCAGCATGCCTTTGGTTCCTAGCGGCAACCCCTTTCGTTCTTGTTACTGTACCTCCTTTCATATTCTCTTTCTTCCAACTTACTTCCGACTCCCTCCTAACGATTGATTCGTAGTGCAACTGCCAAGTTTTCATGTAGTTACACTTTTTAAACTTTACTGTCAATTACCGTTTCAGCACTGATTGACCTCATAGGTTCCTGTGCTTGGCCTTTGGCCTAAATTTTTTATTCAATTCATTTCTAAAGGGGCTGACTATACATGAAACGACTTCTGATATCATAGGAAACATTGATCAGAGTATAG
>NC_087213.1:37223835-37238835 GCF_015104395.2 Macrobrachium nipponense
AAATATCCTAAGAAGTATTGCACTAGTAATGTTCATTATAACCTAATTTAATCAGATGTTGCATGGTTCTCTTCTTTGATGTGTATATAAATCTAGGTTGTCAAAACACTCATGGATGAACTTTAGCTTTGTTTTGACTAAAAGGGATAATACTTTGCCCCACAGGAAATGAGACTTCTAAAGTAACACAGCAAAGCAGTGATTATCTTCCACTTTGTGGAAGAATTAGCTTTCTTTCTACCTTTACCGTGTCTAGAGGTTACCTTTCATTTCTATCAAAATTAGATAACTTATTCATAGCTCTGAGAGTCAGGTTCTTTGCCTCACTTGCCACTTGGGCGGGTGATGATTTATTCTGACTTTTTTAAGACTAATTGTAATGATTCCCGAGCTGCCTCAGCACACAGTTTTGTTAATTCTACCACTGCTTCTGGATGTATTAGCAATTGCCGGGTTATGTTGGGGGTTCTGATCCTGAGGCGCGATGTCAGCTGGAACACTTTATTAAAAAAGTACATACAAAAATAAGAAATAAAGTGATGAAAGTCTTACCTTTCAACCTTTGTTTGTTTGAAAACTCCCCAATTGGCTTACCTGCTTCTGGTGAGGTGTGCTTCCATGATCTTGTAGAAATTCCTCCAAAAATGCACAAATATTCGTGCGTTACTCAGCACTGTTTTTAAGACTGAAACCAAATCTTGGAACATCCGCAGTATTCCGGAACAGATTTTTTAGGAATATATTTGAAAGGCGCCATAAGCTCAGAACGACGTAAGCCAAGGCCGATGTAACCCAGGGTCTGTAAGCACGTCACGAGCATCACGAGCATTAATGACGTTCTTGGATTCTTTATTAGGATTTTGTAGCGTTCTGATTTCCTACTGACTGCTATTTCAGTAAGATTTATTATTAGTTATATGATAACGTCTCCACTGTCTATGCGTTCATTTATAGTCTTGCAGGAATTTTCTTGCCTTACCGAAGTTTGGCACTAGTTTTGATAGTTTTCAAACTTAATATGTTTGAGTTAGAGCAGACATCAATTGAAGTGTTTAACATTCTTGAGTAACGACCGGTTGTCTCTGACTTGCAAAAGCATAAGCCCATGTAATATTATATCAAGAAAATAATTTCATTTCAACTGATGTTGTCCTCAACAGATGGCTACTTTTAAGGTTATAAAATACTGAGCATCAGTAAATATGCTGAAGGAAGTGTTAACTCTCAGACCACAGATCTAGATACCAATATCATATTATTCCAGTCATTTATCTCTTTAATGTTTCTGTATACCATTTAAGATTTTTTATGATATTTCAACGGCAATCATGATAACAACAATAAACCCTTTTCCTGAAACCCCAGATTTTAAAATTCTCACTATTCTGTGCCATTACTTTAAAGCATCTATCAAAATTACATGAAAATGGCGGTTCCAGACTACTGTATATAGGTAGAAAATACTGCACATGCCTCAGTATATAAGGTGTGATTGCTGTTGATGAAAATATGCGAAAACCATCTGGAAAGTTGCTATGTTTTGTGTGGTAGAAATCATCCCAAAGATACCGACGACTGTCGAGAAGTTAGGTAAGAATTCTTATATACTGTACATTGCTCCTCAGCTCAGGTACATCTACAATGCAAAAATAATAATAATAATAATAATAATAATAATAATAATAATAATAATAATAATAATAATAATAATAATAATAATAGTATTTCAGTAGATGAAACCCCTTCACATGGAAAAAGCACTGAAGAGCAATTGTCATGAAATTCAAGCTAACAAAGAAAGTTGGTTTCTACTCCAACTGCAGACCCCACACTGCAACAGTAACTGATCATGATACAGAGCCAGTGATTTTTTATAGCCATGGGTGAGACGCGAAACCGCGACATCTGAGTGTCATACCACGACACTAACCACTATACCAGCGGAACAGTAAATAATGACAATAATAATCTCGGAAGTTTTAACTCTCGAAACAGACAGGTCATTCCTTTTTTCGTTTGGCATCAAAATCCCCTTTTGTGTGATAGAAACATTTTGAAGATTTTAATAACGGATTTCAATATTCTTTACAGAATCCCTGTGTGGGCTGTGATTCATTCTATTTATATCAGATTAAAGACTCAAATAAAAAGTAATCATCGATAATATTCCGTCAAAACTGGGCTAAAGGGTAATGAGCTTTTTGTTCATTTATGTGAAAACTCACATAGAGGTGATTGGAGGCACAATGGTACAATATCAATATACAATACGTTTTACGCTTTTTATTTAACTAACATAGAGAGGTTATGGCGTCATACGTCACATTCAGTTTCCATCAGATACTGACTTCCAATGTCCTGTCTAAGGGAAATCTTAAATATGAAATTTTTACATATTCATGACAGCAATGTCTACCTATTACTGTATTGTAAAAAAATTGTTTCTCAGAATAATACCCATCGTTTAAACTAAACTTTTTGTAATCATGTACAAAGTATTTTGACTCCAGCTCTATTCTTTCAAATTACTAATCACTTTTGTACTTACTTGAGAGACACTCGAAATTGTTTTGTGGTTGCTCAAGGTATCTCAAAGGCTTTCGGAAAGTCTAGCATAGGTATATTTTCCAAGCTTCTATAGTATAGATTTGTTCTAAATATTTGCGCTGAATATCATTTATAACTAATCATCTACCTCGATAATGATAGATCTGCTTTGCGCCCTTCGTCAATTTGGTTTTGCCTCGGAGTTCTGTGTTGTCCATAGGCAGCACATCTTTAGTTTGTTTGTTTGTTTGTATGGTGTTTTTACGTTGCATGGAACCAGTGGTTATTCAGCAACGGGACCAACAGCTTTATGTGACTTCCGAACCACGTAGAGAGTGCACTTCTATTAACCAGAAATACACATCTCTCACACCTCAATGGAATGCACGAGAATCGAACTCGCAGCCAACGAGGTGGCATGCCAACACCATATCGACCACGCCACTGAGGCACTTGCAAATATTTAGTCCTCCAAATTTCACCTGTCAGTGATCCTCTGTTGCTTGTATTCATTCTCAAAATATTTTGTCTCTCTTCGATTAGTCACTCAAATTGAGATGTTTAGAATACCCGTACTTTAACTTTGTATTGAAGAACTCATATAGTCCAGAGTTCTAAAATATTTACTGAAGTATTTGATTTGATTTTTGATAGCTGCAAGCTCTTCTCTTCGCCCCAGTCATTGAAAGTTTACGGTTCAATTACATGTTCCAGTTTGAAATGTAACCTTAAAAAAAATTGGGGTGTTACATATTTCGGTTCCCTTATCGAGGAGACTGAATAGAAGCAGTTGTAAGCAGCGACCTTGTATGTACAATCCTCCCCTTAGAACTTTTCTCTTACTGCTTCAACCCTTCCATCAAGGTCACTTCAATACCTCCTCTCCTCAGGTAGCTTCATAACAAGCCGCAACTACTCCATTTCTCACACTTACTCTGGAAATGTGTAGTTCGCAAATTACACAGTCTGACAATTGTTCCTTCCTTTTTACTGCTCAGCTTTGGAATTCTTCGTCTGTTTCTGTTTCCTCTGATTCTTGCGTCTCCCTCCCTGAAAGAGGCTATGGGCCTACCACTTCATTTTGGGCGTCATCTCCACCACTTGTTCCTCGCCCCTTCCTCTCTCTCTCTTGTCTCAAAAGTCCATATAGTTTTTTTTCGAAGTCAGGCACAGAATTCATTTTATGTTTGTACTTCACGGTTTGTATAAACATTTTGTGTACTACTACGTAGTGTGTATATATACATTTTGTGAAGTACATAATCCATGTGTGCATTTGGTGTATATATTACAATTTTGTTCTGTTTATTGTGTACACATTTTTTAAGCTCTAAATGCACAAAATTTTATTTAATTCTTAGTATTGTGTATTTAATTTTGAACCTGAAGATCGTTTTGTAGTTCTAACCATTATTCATGGAAGGAAGCATTAAATGCAACTGTTAAATGCAATTGGAGCTGTCTGGCAGAGAAGAGTCATGAGCACTCTGTCTCATAATTCACCTGTTTTTATTTATAGCCTGGCCTCGATTCTGTTTCATCTTTCACATAGGTGCTTCCAATGACGTAATATGATAGAGATTCAGTTAGCTGCCTTTAACGTTGGGTGATTCTTTTTTGCGTTATCTTGCAGCTCTAAACGTTCCTGGTTTCACGTCGCCATGGATGGATGGTACCAACTTCAATCAGGCGATTTTAATAACCCCTAACCTTTGTCGCATCTTAAATTATGGAACAAAGTACTCCTCTGTGTTGAACCAGTTTCTGCCTTGTTTCAGGGATAAATTCAGCACTACCAGAAAAAACAGATCATTAACATCAAATTCTTTTCTCTATTTTTTCACTGTTGCTCGGTTATGGTTGTTAACCAAAAATAAATAAATAAATAAAATAATATTTCGATATATATTGCATTAGATAACTATCTCTCAGAAAGCGGCTTTGGGAAACATTCACATAAATACATTAATGAACACTTTCACTGCGTTTCTTTTTCCCCTTTAAAAAGTTGACGGGCTCCTCTGTGAGCAAGAGCCCGCGCTGGCAAGAGGCCAGCTTAATAAAAAGCAGCAATTTTAAAAAGAAATGGTTATCTAAGGGCACAGCTATATCAGTTTGTAAACAAAGCTTCGGGGAAGGACTGGTGGGCAGTAGGCCATTAGCGGACCACAGTCCCAGCAAACGAGAGCTGAGATCCATGTCGATCACCAATGGAATAATATATATATATGTATATATATATATATATATATATATATATATATATATATATACTATATAATATATATATGTTTGTGTGTGTGTGTGATTGTGTGTGTATTTGTCTGTATGTATTTCTGAGATACCACGAATCACATATAACCCTTCAGAACCCTTCATATAAACCTAATAATACAGGTTGATAAACCTCAGTAGAATCAAAGTCTTTTCACAACATTCTGCATTCAAGAAGGAGAAAACTAGGACTATATTATTCTTCAGTATATTTAGGAGGAAAAGAAAGAATGAAAAATAAAACGAACTGCAAATGCAATCCGGTAATCAATAAGTAAAATTGCAACGGTAATGACCTGAATCATAATAATATAATAGAATAAAAGCCCTGTTTAGATGAAAACTGCGTCTTAAAGCTTAAGACCAGAAGATGGGTCTCCCTACCAGGCCCCAAAACTCACATAAAAACCGTATACCACAATATGGAACTTCCATGCTTATAGGAACTTAATTTACCCACAATTTTTACCATATATCTGTTATTACCCAGTGCCTAAAATTTTAGCTCTAATCCGTTGGTTTCCACAGAATATCCTAAACTCAATACTAATACTAATAGAAAACTAAATACTAATAGAAAACAGGTACATGCACACATCGGTAATTAATCATGAACAATCATGGAGTCAAGAACACAATCCCTTTCAGACGGACATTGGCTATTTTGAATCTCTTCCACACGCACATCGGCTATCTTTCATCATGGTCAATTCATACCTAATATCCGTAACAGTTCCTGTACAGAGATGAAATCCCAGCCATCTCAAATCGTCACTTAACCAACATCCCTTGGGTATACAATGAACATAGCTTATTAATAATGATCAATCAAGTTATTCCTTTAATGTTACGCTTCTCACGAAAAACTCTCGACGTTATTACTCACATCATGACATATAATCGAGGTCAACACAAAGTAATTAAATCGTCCCTGTCCATATTGCGTGGTTTTGATCGAATCAGAAGGTTATGAGCTCCACACCTCAGACAGGTAATTTACCATTATTATCCCTCAAGGCTATTACTTAAGGCAGTTATCTTCGATTAGACATTTTCGGTTTAGGCTTAAAGCTTTGTAACGTAGAATATTCTTCGTTTACATACCTATACAATATGAAAATGAGAGCGCAAGATTTGGCATTATTTCACATAAAAACCACATTTAAGCCCTTGCAAGAAAGAGAAGTCGCGTACAATTACTTGGAAATTGTTTAACAGAGCATGATAGGACAATAAGATATAAACATTAATATTACTTTTATTTAGCAAAAACGACAACGGCAGAAGGATTGAATCATGCTAACAGAAGTGTGACAGATGAAGTGCAGATACTCTAAATACAAAGAGCAAATCTGTGGGGGGGGGGGGGAATTAAAAGAAATTATAAATGTTTTATTCTCTACAAATCCGTCTCACCCTGGTTACGTCAACCATGAAAAGTATAATAACCACTTCTGCTAGATGATCACCAAACGTGTAATCATATAGCTCTTCGTAATTATTGCTCTATCATGATCATCGAAAGAATTGTTGGTAACTACGAAGCAAATAGTATTTCTAAATCACCGTGTCCCTTTAATATTCCTTCCATTCATATTATGCAAACGCACTTATGAACAGATTTTACACATACGTAGAAACATTCGCATTTCATCGCATACCAGGGCCCAGGCATCGAAACTTTAAACTTTTACAAAGCAATAAGTTGTGGTTTCCCAGATAAAGAACGTACGAAGTAACCTGAAAGTATATCTCGGTTTCCTGTGCCACTATAAAAAATTCAAATAAATTCCATCTAGCCTCAACACTAAGCCAATGGCTACTGACCATCAGACAGAATTGTTCAATTTCCTCGCTCAAACATTCAGGCAAGTCATGGATAGAACAATTAAAAGGTCTTAAAAGGAAAAAAACTTAACTGGGAAGAATGCCAAAGCAGAAACTTTGCAAAACCTAATGAAAGAACACTTCACATTCTAGATACGCAAGAGAGCCTGTTTCCTCCATCTTCACCGATGGAAACGAAAACCTTTTTTTTTCTTTTTCAATGAAAATTACCGAAACGCGTTTTAGTAAATTATATTATTATAGTAATATATTACGAGCTTGATGGCGCGCTATGCTGCACTGGAACCTGGCGCTGCCTGTCATGTCTCCACTACCCTCCAAATCCTCTATCTACATTGGCCCCAACCGGAGCGGACAAACGGGTTTGTCGCACGTGGGTAAATTTGTCATGTCTCCCCTACCCCCCCCCCCCCCCCCCCCACCCCCACCGATCCCCTACAAATACAGAAGTCACGAAGGACAGAAAAGACGTTAGAACAGATTAACAATGGAATAAGTTTGTTTATGTTGTTAGCTCCATTTGATATTGTTCTGGAGTCTTTTCTCTCCTTCGTGACTTTATGTATTTGTACCTTAAAAAAGGAAAATCAGTACGGCTGATGAGGTCTACTGTTCAAGTAGATGAAAGCTCCCGTCTTGTAAAGTTTTCAATACACAACTTACATAAGTGTGGACTTTTATTCCTTAAAATATGTAGTATATATATAATAATATGAACCATTTCCCTAATCTGAGATTCGACGACCGTCAGCATGAATTCAGCTTTGTTATAATACGCAACAAGTACGAGGTCGAGGTCGATTCTGGATCGAGACAACTTATTGTCCTCTGGAAATTGCAATATAACAGCGAGTGAATGAAATTGAATACCGCATGTAGACCAGTTAGACACTTACTTTCCCATGAACGGCAAGCGATGAACGAAACAATGCCTTCATATAGTGTAAAAACGAGGGTTTTTATGTTTACAATTGACTTTACTGACTAAATTAAATATCGCATTGAGGGAAAAAAATATGCATAAAAGGAGAGTAATACATATAGGCAGTCAATTTCAAATAACATACACGTATTCACATGAAAACACAGGTATTGCGCTGCAGCGGTACCGTAACCATTAACAAATGCTATATCTGAAATATTCCAAATAACCGCTTCATTTAGAGTTTATTAAATAATTAACTCACATACGTGTATTACATGTTACAGTATTAAATGATACATTTCAAAGTGGGAATGACTAAATGTTTCCCCTCAGTACATAGCTATATATATATATATATATATATATATATATATATATATATATATATATATATATATATATATATATATATATATATATATATATATATATATATATGTGTGTGTGTGTGTGTGTGTCTGTGTGTGTGTTTGTGTGTGGGTGGTTGTGTATATACATAAGAAAAATAAGAAAGGTCGGAACGGCAAATCCATATCTTATATGTTATGTACTAACCAAACCAAAGCTCGTGCCGAGTTACATTCACTCGGCATACTTAAACAAAAGCCAGTGGTGAGAGAGGCTGTGGCCTTGGTCTGGATGGGACCACTGGAACAAGAAGGCTAAGTGAGAGTCATAACTGGAAAAAGCTTTGTCTGCACCCTAATAGAAAGCCTTTGAATATGCTTTGTTTAACGATGCAGGACATTTTGGAGACCTGAGTAAAAATCAAGGTAAAGTTTTGTATGATCTATGAACTCATTAGTACAGTAGAATACAGGAACGCTTTGACTAGTCTGCATACAAGCATACTTTCTGTGATATGTACTATTCTTATTTATATATATATATATATATATATATATATATATATATATATATATATATATATATATATACACTATAGATATATAAATGTAAATACTATAAATATATAAATATGTATATATAGTACACACACACACACACACACACACATATATATATATATATATATATATATATATATATATATATATATATATACATATACACTTGTATGAATATATATATATATATATATATATATATATATAGTATGCATATATATATATATATATATATATATATATATATATATATATATATATATATATATATATGCTTTGGCCTTGGTATGGATGGGGCCACTGGAACAAGGCTAAATGAGAGTACTAACTGAAAAAGGCTTTGTCTGTAAACTAATCGAATACGTTTTATTGAATGACGCTAGACATTTCTGAAGACCTGAGGAACCATGTCTCGATATATGTTTATAAAAAAAGTCCATTGAAAATCTAGGTAAATTTTTGCGTGATCGATCAACTCATTTACACTGTAGATACAGAAAGGCTTTGACTAGTCTACATAAAAGTATACTTACTGTGATATTTGCAGTATTCTCATATATACATGTATATTATATAATATATATATATATATATATATATATATATATATATATATACACATATATTTATATATATGGATATATATACATGTATATATGAGAATACTGCAAATATCACAGTAAGTATACTTTTATGTAGACTAGTCAAAGCCTTCCTGTATCTACAGTGTAAATGAGTTGATCGATCACGCAAAAATTTACCTAGATTTTCAATGGACTTTTTTTATAAACATATATCGAGACATGGTTCCTCAGGTCTTCAGAAATGTCTAGCGTCATTCAATAAAACGTATTCGATTAGTTTACAGACAAAGCCTTTTTCAGTTAGTACTCTCATTTAGCCTTCTTGTTCCAGTGGCCCTATCCAGAAACAAGGCCACAGCCTCTCTCACCGCTGGCTTCTGTTTAAGTATGCCGAGTGAGTATGGCTCGGTAGGAGCTTTGCTGTGGTACATAATATATAAGGTATGGATTTGCTCTCTTATTTTTCTTAATTTTTTCCACAATATGGGTACGCTAGTTAATTTACAGTGACCACGGATTTTTGTCACATTCACCTTGACAATTTTTATATCCCCCAGTCATTCGGTGGGTCGAGTCATTTATAAATTCCCTTTCGTTGTGTTTATTTCCGAGATTCATTGAATCTGATATTAAACGGGATTTGTAGTTCAATGTTTGTGAATAAATTAACCATATGAAAACAACTGCGTGTGTTTGCACATTCCCGATTGCTATCCTGCGTGTTTGTAATTGTGCGCACACAAGATTTCGGTCAAAATATGAATTTTCGAATGAAAAAGCACTGGGGCTATAATACGTTTTCCTTTCTTTTCTTTACTTTTTTTTTTAATAAAACTCGAAAAGGAACGATTTCTGAGCAAAACCTTGGAAGAGCCTATTCCTCCATTGACGTCCCTTTTTATGAGGAGGGGGATGAACCCTCCATCCCTCCTCAATTGGACAACCAATCAGGAATGCGGATGCAAGTCTGTTTGGGGCAGGAGCGCCCATCTGTCAAGATCACCCCCCCGCCCCGCCCCCTTGCCCACCACTGTGCTATTCCTTACTTACCCAAACAACTCCCCACCATCCACCTCTCTCTCTCTCTCTCTCTCTCTCTCTCTCTCTCTCTCTCTCTCTCTCTCTCTCTCCTTTTGCTCTTTCGATCACCAAAGTTTTCCTTGTGAAAGAAGTTTGCTTCTTCGCTCAGTAGAGGGGGAAAAAGTCTTAAGAAATGTTCCATAAGCTTCCATCTTCCTGCCTTCTTCTTCTCTCTTACTCTTCTCTTTTTTATAAAATGAAGTCTGTTCTCTCCCTTCTTTTCTGTTTTATGCTATTTTTCTTTGTATTACATAAGCGTTTTCATTTATTCCTGATGTGTTGTTCAATCAGCGGCTGTAATGCAGTCATGAAATAAACGAGAAATTTTGGCTAAAGTCTTTCATTATCGGTTTTCTGATGTTAGTGGCTATTTCATATTGATGAAAATGAATGTATGCACGCTCACAGGCATACGTATGCCTACGTGAATTCATAATATTGCGTCTTGTTTCACTTACGAATGAATGACTCAATTACGATTGATATAAGTTTGGAAAGTTCGATGTTAATTTTTGTTCGTGTTCCTTGAAGAGTCAAGGAACATAATATGTGCAGTATATAAATGTGGTGTTGGTTATACAAAGAAGTAAAAAATACGCCTAAGTTTCTTCGACGCAATCGAGTTTTCTGTACAACGTATAATGCCGTATGAAATTCTCAGCCACGGCCCATGAAACATTCAACCACGGCCCGGTGTTGGCCTGTCCTATGGCGTTCCCAGATGCTCCATCATACGCTAACTGTAACCTTAGATAAAATAAATACTACTTAGGTTAGAGGGCTGCAAATTGGTATGTTTGATGACTGGAGGGTGGATGATCAACATAGCAATTTGCAGCAATCTAGCCCCAGTTGTTTTCAAGATTTGAGGATGGACAGAAAAAGTGCAGACGGACAGACAAAGCCATCTTAATAGTTTCTTTTACATTAAACTAAAATTGGTTGTATTACAATACATAACGAAAAATGGGAGAACAGATGGAAAGTGAAACTAGAAAGAGGATTAACAATTTGAAGAGCGACTCCAGATTAGGTAGACAAATTGGAATTTTGGTAGGTAGTAGCATCTGAAATGCACAGGAAAACATTCTTTGCCTTTAAGATTTATTTAGTACTGGAAAGGTGTGTTTCATTAACATTCAGCAATTCATATTATAATATATAATATATAAATATATATATATATATATATATCTATATATATAATAATAATATAATAAACATATATATATATATATATATATCATTATATATATATATTTACTATATATATATATAATTATATGATATATATAATTAATACTGTATTATAATATTATATGATATATTTATATATTATATATATTATATATATATATATATCAAATATATATTCTATATATATATATAATGTATATATATATATACATATATATATATATATATATATATATATATATATATATAATAATATATTATTATCTTCGTTACCACATCCAACACCGAGTAACGGAAAGGCGTATGTGAAATTCTAGCACTCTTATCTTTCCTATGATTTAGCTTTCACAAGTCTCCTCTCATCTCCAGCTTCCCTTCTCATAGTTTTTACCCAAATAGCTCTGAGTTTTCCCGCTATTCCGGTCCCCACGGGAGCCCAGCTATCACATATTATTTTCCCAAGGGTTGTGTAAAGTACCCAAATTACCAAGATGTATATTAGTATTGCATCAGCCCCGGTCTTTTTACCATGCCCTTAGGTTAGGTTAGGCAGGTTGGGTCTGGTTAGGTTAGTTTCAAGAAGGTTTCTGCAAGTAATGTTGGTGTGGGAAACATAATGAGATTACTTTCAAGAAAGTTCATGGTCAGTTTTTAAGGTATGGCGTCCGGCTTTTTTCAGAGAAGAGCCCGATACTAGGTTACAGTTCGGGAATACGCGTAAAGAACAGGTTTTTTCCCTCCTACATTTGGAACGTTATTAAGTTCCAGCATGGCACCGGTAATTTCTCACCCCTTCCCGCCATCTGACTTCGGATATTCCTCCTAAAAGTTTATTTTCAAATCCACAAAATATTTTTGGTATAGATTCACTGTCATACCATGAACATATTCATATAGCACTACTGATCGTATTAGACTTGTGTATAATCTTAAGTTTTTTCAGTTTCATTTTAGCTGATTTCCAAACCTTATTCAGCCTGCCCTTTGTTTGATGTTGTTTCTTTAGGCTTTCACTATATTCCGACTCAAGGGCACCTGTAATAGATATCATTGTTCCCCCGTATTTGAAAGACTCAATCTCATCTGGTACTATTTTGTCCTTGCTTGCATACTCTTTCCGTATTACTGTCTTTTATGCTTAGATTTATTTTGAGTTCCATCTCTCTGGATATATATTGCATTGTGTTAGGGAAGCAATGAAAGTCTTGATGCGTTTTGCTGTTTAAAACAGCGTCATCCGCATATTCTAAATCTGCCAACTCTCTGTTGCAATTCTATTCTATACCCTGATTTTCCATTTACATTCTCATTCTTAATTTCACAAGACGTTACACTAAACTTCATCGTTCTTTTTTATCTGATGCTACTATTGACCTCCTTTTGACAGGTGTTTGCCTCTCTTCATTTTCACTCATGGATGATTCATTAATAATTCTATTGGCTAAACTGACAATAATTCACCATTATCGGTCTATTTATCAAAGTATCCTCTCATATCACTTCTTGATTTCCGCTTAACTTTCCTATCTAGACTTGAATATTTAACATGTCTTCTTTTATTTGTATTCTTCATCTCTTCGCTGAAATTTGTCATTATACAGCTTTTGCCTCTTTCTGTCCATAATTGTGTCCCAGGTCTCAGCTGATATCCAAAGTTTCTTCTAATAATCACAAATATCCCATCTAGTTCCAGCATACTGATGTCCATTCTTAATGTCAAATACATCCCTCATTAGTTGACTGTTCATCCTCAGATATGATATTTAGAGTTGCAGATCTATTTTTACATTCAGCTGCAAAAGCTTCTCGATGTTCATTTTAAAAAGCATTACTGTATCAAACCCAAATACCATGTCAACGTTTTTCTCGGGCGCTCCTCATTTCAACTTTAGTCAGGCAATAATGATAAGTTGGTGACCACTGCCGACATCGCATGTCTCTAACTCCCGATATTCCTGTGTTATTTTCTTCTCTCGATTAATGATCCTGTGATCTATTTGTTCTCTGTGACTTGTCATCTGGAGAAGCCTAAATTCATTGATAGATGCCTCCTTGTTAGAAAAACGTACCTCCAGTCAGTAAATTATTTGCTTCTGCTTTGCAGCAAATGTTTCGGGAGTAAGTTCCTGGCACCAGTCTGTCACCCTACAGTATCCCATCATGGTCGATTAATTGAGAGGTACTTATTTATTTCTCTACCAGAAAAGACAAAAGGGTGTTAGATTATAACGGAACATGTCCAAAGCGATCCACCTCCCTTAGAGATCAAACTATTCCGGTTTAGCGATGAAACCGAGTGTCATCATCATCATCCTAACCATTTTCACGTATCGAGAGGGGAAATGAGACCCTGTATAAGCAACCCTCTCTCTCTCTCTCTCTCTCTCTTCCTCTCTCTCTATTTGTACACACACACACACACACACACACACACACACACACACACATATATATATATATATATATATATATATATATATATATATATATATATATATATATATATATATATATATAATATATATATATGTGTGTGTGTGTGTGTGTGTGTGTGTGTATGTGTGTGTGCGCGCGCGCGCGCGCGTATGTGTAAAGTACTTAAGTACTTATATGCTAGCTATTTTCCGCTGTTAGTGTAGTCCAGTAACTTTGGGTCTTACCATTACTTTCATGGGTGATCGCAACAGGCGCCGTTAGCACATACACCCTATGAATATTGATATGAGGGGCAGGAAAACTAGCATCATTATCTCATTATCACCTACAGTAAGGATGTATAATGTATATGCACATATATATATATATACAATATTTACATATACATTATACATCTTTATCTGTAAGTGATAATGAGATAATATAAATATATATATATATATATATATATATATATATATATATATATATATATATTGTGACAAAGTGCCAAGTATTTGGTTACTACACTTACCATTCATTAATTGTTACCTCACATCAGCCAGACACCTGAACCCTCATCACAGGTACTAAACGACTGAATACTCTAAAGGCAACAGTGATCCCTTAACAACTTACCAGTATTGCAGAAAATCAGACTAAGTTCATCAAAAGGTGTGAGGTTATCTTGTAAGTAATTGAATTAATCAAAGGGCATCACTCCATCAACAACTTTAAAAGTCTAAGTATTTCCCTGATTTCAAAAGTCTAAGTACTTCCTTGGTTCTAAGTCACTTCAAGTTAATTGAAGGAAAACAGATCAGTTACCACTCTATGTTTTTACCTAACATCAATATAATCATAATTAAATGCATGTATACTGGTGAGAAATGAAATACTTATAAAAATTTTAAATACAAAAATTTATTATACAACTCAAAATATATAAGTGAAATTCACAATATCAGGGAAAATTACTGTTACTTGAAAACAAAGTAAAGTTTAATTAATTCTTGAATCAGTTAAGTAAAATTAAATCAAAATTAATTTATCACAAAATTCAAGAAAATTAATTCAAGCAAAATTCAAAAGTGTTAGGCAATAATTGAAATTTGGAAATTAATTCACAAGTGCTAAACAACAATAAAACTTGAAATGAATTCTAAGTAAATGCAAATTAATCCACAAGTGTTAAATTCAGTTAAATGCACATCGATTAATT
>NC_087213.1:37246335-37253835 GCF_015104395.2 Macrobrachium nipponense
TGACGAATTTGTTTCTTTTGAACTTTCGTTACAACCGCAATGGCTGTTGACGCAGGTTGTACATGAGGAGCTCAGTTTTTAGACGAATGATTTTTTCCCTCAACGAAATGCATGTAACTGAACGTGAATGTCCCCTGATTTAGTCTCGTCCGGAACATTCGGTACGAAAAAACTGAAAGCTTGTCAAAAGCGTCATTTCTCTTCACTACGTTGATTTCTTTTGATGAAGTTTTGCGAGCGGAAATTAAATCAAATTTGGCTCAGGAAATGAACCTTAGAGATGTTGAAACCATCTCGTCATTATACATGGTCAACTGTGCAATAGTTTTATTTTCTAAGGGGCCCAGACTAATAAAAAATGTTGCGAGTTCGTGTATAATTTTAAAACTCTTTACCAAAAGCTTTCGAGCTCTTCCCTGGGTTCATCTTTTTTTTTTTTTTTTTTTTTTTTTACTGAAGATGAACCCAGGGAATGGTTCGAAAGCTTTTTGTAAAGAGTTTTAAAATTATACACGAACTCGCAATATTTTTTATTATTGTGGACCCCTTAGAACATTATGTATACTCTCGCGATACAGTTTTTCCCAAATAGTTTTATTACTTTAAAGTTACTCATGAATATCAAGTTAATTACTTCATTTGTTGTGACCTCCCGTTTTTATCCCTATGATTATCAGAAAATTCTTCAAATGAAATAGCTTCGGAGAGTGCAAAACAAAATTTCTGTGGTTTTCAGAAGGTAAACAGAAATAACAGTGAATAAAGCTACTGTACTTAATGAACTGGTAAGCAAACATTGAGTGAGTATTTGGTACTATAGGTTTATGCCAATGAAAAGTCACTCATCAGGATCTATATATATAACTATGGATGTATGTATATGTGTCTGACTGGTTCTGCCCGTAGGTTCAGTAACTAAATAAACTTTACGAGTTTATCATACCTCATTTCGGTATACATATGACTTACTTTCTGGAAAAGAATACTGTGGGGGTAAGATATCACTGTACCAAAGGAGGTGGGGAAGAGAAGGGGGTGACATGTAAAAATAACCAAAAGCAACAGGTATTAGTTTCTAATCCATAGTTTTTGAGGTCGCTGAGATGGATAGTGACACTCCCGATGCCCTTAAATAAAACTTCGGACCCGATAAGGAGGAGGGTGAGAAGGGGTGAAAAGTAATATGTGAAAAATGGCAGATATTAGTGTCTAATCCATAGATTTTCAGGTCGCTGAGATGAATAGTCCTGATGCCCTCTAAGTCCAAGTTCAGCCCAGATAGGAATGGGATGTGAAAAGGGGTGAAATATAAAATGTCAAAAATGTTGGGCAATGTAATTGAAGCAACTATCTTAGCAGGAAAGGGAGAGGGTAAAACTGTTTTCATCCCACAAATACCACTCATTCCGACGGGTCTCCGTTTCAACTTTCTTAAGAGACTGCAATTTCCAGTGAGACTTGCATTCTAGATCACGACCAACAAGGCACAGGGACAGTCTATTAAGTACCGTGGAGTGAATTTGAGGTCGTCATGTTTTTCCCACGGACAACTATATGTTGCTTGCTCAAGGGTGGGTTCACCCAAGAAGGTAGAAATGTTGTTAAAGTACTAATATAGTGAATTTGTGACGGATTTTACTTTATAGTCAGTACACTATATGTATATTTATAAAAACCTGTAAATAAAAATTCTTTAATATTACAATAATAGATACATTTGATTCTTTTCCTGTCTAACAATAGGTTGGGATAAATAAATATCAAGGTGTGTTCTATGCTTTGGGTGTATTTTATGGTCTTGATGTGTTCTACGCTTCAAGTTTTTACAGCACAACGCCAGATACATCAGCTAGTCATAAATAAAATAGAAAGCCATTAATAGTGTACCTCTTATACCTGCAATGCAAAGAACTTAATGTAAAGAAGCCTCTGAGAACTGCGTCCTCTCTATTAAATATATTCCAGATGAATAATCAGATGAATTAATTGCACCTCGCACTTAGTACACCATTTCCCCAGCAAGCAGTGACGGTACCTCGTAAGAAAGTGCCTTTTGTTATTGGACCAGGGACTTCTCAAACTGTTATTCCTAACGGCGTATGGTAGTCACTTCCCATGAACTACAGATCAAGGATCAAAGAGAGCTTTACCCAATAAAGTCATTGACGTTCTACCTCCGACAAAAACAAGCTGCATAAAGATTTCTTGTTAGATATTTATTGGCATCACTTTCCTTTAGATGTAAAATTATTTCGAAGCGATGATAACATGGCTCATAATAATTCATCAGATATGCTAATGAATAAAACCTCCTACTCTGACAGGTTTCATTAGTCTAGTCGTCTGTCATGATATTTCGTTTTTCGTAGAAATCAGTATGTCAGGAATATGAATCTGAAATTTCTCGACGGAATTTATCATATTTTAACATAATATTGCTTAGAAGTAGGTCAGACTTTTTGACAGTTCTAGTAATAAATCCTTGATACCTCAGCCACTTAATTTAAAAGTTTTCTTTGCGTAAAATCAAATAAAATGAGATGAGACAACAATTATGTCGGGAAAATCAGAGAGAGATCATATTTTTGAAAAAGAAATATATCAATGTATAAATAAAAGTCAGCGACTGCAAGTTGCCTTTATGAGAATCATAAATAAAAAATCTTATGGAAAAAGATTTAATGATACTTGGGCACCACCAATTAACCGGATTTCGTAAATAGATTTTGTTTCTTGCTCTTTTGCTTTCGCAATCATAAACTTCAGCCCGTTTGCTCAACAATAGTTTTCATTTTTTGTATTGGCTAATCTTTTAGTTTTCCTTTGAAAACACTTGAATTTCATACTTTTTGAGGGGCTGTTTATCTTCTCGCTCTTTAACAGTAGCCTTTGAAATTGTATACAGGAATACAGTTCTTCATCCTTTCTCTAACTTCACCGTGTCCTCAATCTTCAAAAGTTTGCTAAAACTTGAGATAGAAAGATGAACATTTCGTATTAGAATATACTTCTGGAAGACATGGGGGTGGAGGGGGTTTGGAGAGTTCAATATTGACAGTCAGGGCAGACGAGAGCTTCATTATCAATTTATTATGTACCTAACATCTGCTTGTCACAGAAGTTCAAGGTATTAAGATGAACCAAGTGATATAAAAGTGAGATTTCTTTATGACGAAGAAGCCTTTTCATTAGGCTATGAGATACGTTTAGGAATTGGAAATAAATATTCTCTCTGAATTTACAGATATAGCAACCAGAAAGACGCAAAACCAGCATCACCACGTGAAAGTAGAGAATGGTTTTCCAGTTTTTATTTTGGATTTAAGTCAAGAATTGACATTTGCATTGATTCTGAGTATGCACATAACTAATGGACTTCTCGTTTTTTGTTCATCTGATTGGTTGGGTGTTTAACACCCGAGGAGTAGGCAAAAGCAACATTGATGAGCAATCTCTGGTTGCAGAAATACTTAGGCAGATTACGAGAACGGAGCCCTCTTGAATCTTAAAATTCCAACACTAGTTCAACGTTAGGGGCGTTCCGACTGACAAACTTATACATAGTAAACTAACCTACCCCTTTATTTATAAGTATTACCTAATACCGTTGCCAACTTATTGATTAGGTCACGGCAACAAGACAATTTTCTTATCAGCACTCTTTTTCAGTCATTATGCAGGGCATTCTCACCAGGAGAATGAAAAGCTTGGACTAGTCAGCCTAGACGTGATAGAAAAGGTGCATGAAATTAGATCTTGGATTGCAGAGGTTCTCCATAAGGCGTACAGACTGTGCACCTCAGATCTTTGCTTTTTGCCAAACTAGTCAGTAATCTAGATCAGAGGTAGAGAATGAGCATCATAACAGATTACGGAAAAGGAAACTATTACTATTGTGACTGAATCAGTTGGGGTTAAATGTTCATAAACAAAAAGTAACACAAGGATAGAGAGTTAGAATCTGCTAGATTCTTCTCAGCCTCCTTGCTCAAAGAATCCGTTCCAGGAAGGGATATGGTGGCTGCATTCCTGCATAAAAAAAAGACTTAGTCTCTGCAGACTATATAGAAGCGTATATTAGCACATCAAACATCTGTTCACCCACATTCCAGAAAGTATATTTTTTGTCTGAGTAGTTTAATATCTAATTTGTACATGCCCTCAAGTTCCAGTAGTTCGGGAACATTACAAAGCTGCTAGCAGTGCCTTTTAGTCCCTCCTAGCATCCTATTCTTAAAGCAAATATTCAGTTCCAAAGGAGGAATACTTATAATGTTCATGAATTTTATCACATCACAGTAATTCATAAACACGCATTAAGCTACAAATGTCCTTTGATATCTAAGTCGCTCTACCTCGGAATTAAATATATTTTTATATATGCTAACCGAAGGGGAATTTTTTTAGCTGATAAGAAATTCGTCGGGTCATGGGCTCGAACCACGGAACCAAGAATTCAAGACGTATAGTGACGGCGTTTTACCCACAAGGCCGTCACTGTGGTTCGAGCCCATGAGCCAACGAATTTCTTATCAACTAAAAAATTCCCCTTCGGTTAACATATATGAAAATATATTAATTCCGAGATAGAGCGACTTGGATATTAAAGGACATTTGGGTTAAATCGTATAATGTTCATAGTTTCGTATTTGAAATTGTTTGATATGTCATTAATGATTTTGTCATTGAGCATTTACTGAAATGTTAATTTACCTCGTTAAGTGAAATCGTTACATAAATACTGCCTCTCACTAGCTGAAGATGAATATAAAAATTTAGAGAACCAGAAATTACTTACATTTTGATTCATTATTGTAAGGGACAGAAGCAGATTACCATGTGGTAGCATTGGATGTAATTTGGGACAAAACTCATTCTTTTCCCATGGGAGATCTTTAGGCTTTTGTAGTGCACATCCCTGATTTGTCAAGAGATATTAGCTTCCCAAGTTTAGGCAGAAAATCTGCAGAACACCAAACTGGAAGATCATTCCATCTAAGGCAAAGGAAGTTTTCACTTGCTGACAGAAAACTGCCATCTAAATTAGGAAACTTTAGACTCATTTTGATTCAGTTTGAATTAGCAACAAGGGAAACCGATTGATAAAGGTAATACTGATTCCTTTGATGAGGGCTGGAACTATAGCAAACTCATGTTAGTTTGGCCCTTTTTAAAATCTCTACAGACAAATTTTGTACCCGTGACTGATTGCCATCCATGCACTTCAATATGAATATCTATGGCGCAATGTGTTATACTCTACCCTTTTATTTGTGTTCCCTCTTGAGGGTGCCGCTGGGAAGGCTGACTGAAGAACAGATAAAAGCAAGTATTATTCCATGATTACCGTACAATCTTCTATGCCAAGTAACTAGAACCATGGTACAAACATTACAGATTCTTGTACGTTCATTTCTCTTCAGATGTACTGTTTTTCATCCATGTTCCTTCCTCAGTTGACAGTCTATAGCCAGACTTCTTTATGATGCCGTTACTCCTCTGTGTTTGCTCATGTCTTCATTTCTAGACCTGTGCCTTGTCACTGTACATCTGTTGCTGTTCACAACTCGGCATTTGTTCCCTTCTCCATTTCTAGTGATGTTCTCTTACATACTCTATTCCTTTCCTTTATTAATGATGATCTACATTCTGCTTCACTATTCATGTTTTTACTGAAGGTTCTTCATCCTGCTCCACCTAACCCACTTCAGTGTTTACGCTCACTTTAGATTATTATCGTTTCATTTATTATCTCTGATCTTACAGTCTTGCCTGGATGGGGATTTAAAACTGACAAGATTTTTACCTCTGAGATTTATCTACCACATGTATCCTTATATGCAAGGTTTTTGCCTCAAATATTTATTTGCCACATGCTTCCTTATATACAGGTTTTTTGCTTCCAAGATATAGTTCCCATATTTTTCGTGATATCCTCTCTCTAATTCTATAGGTCTTGGGTTAATTTGTAGTTCAACCTTGCATTTCTGCCAATATTTGAGGTGTCAAGGCTACTTCAAACGCGTCTGAAAAGATATAAGAAGTTAAATGGATAAATTTAATCCAAAATACAAATTATTTGTTCCAGCTATTAAATTCAATATTGGCGATATTCGTAATTTTACTGTAGTGCTTATTGTCTTCTATTTACATGATAGTTCATCCCTGCTTTAAATGTTATCCACACCAAGGTCTAGGTATATTCCTAGACAGTGATCCACACATCTGGCGAGTGTCATCTGTTGTCGCCATCATTTGATAGTTTATCCAGGTTTGGAATAGAGTTCAGATATTTTATGTATTCATTCTACTTGCTCCCTTTCCGCGATACTTCATCCCCATCTCAGATATGTTTCGTGTTTCATTTATCACCTTACTCCATGATAGTTTATTCCGTTGTCTCCCTCTGGAATGATTCACCCCGGTTTTAGAAATTGTTTAGGTATTTGACGAGTTTCATTTCCTGTCTCCCATATTGATAGATTTGATTAAAAGCAATTTATTTGATGAAAACCCTTTTCTTTATCGCCTTCGAACCCACATACCTCTGCCTCGGTGGAACTTCGTTCTCTTCTTTTGTAGTACTTTAATTAATTGTCTCCTTGCGAGAGCCCACAGGGAGATCGTCCTCTTTTCAGGTGGACCTCCACAACACCCGTCAGGCATCATCTTCCCAGATTTCCTCAGTGGAAATCTCTTCCTGGATATAACCTTCCATCCACTGGAATGTAAGTCCATGTCTTTCTTAGAAACTGAGTGGGGCTCTCTTTCCCCCAACCCCACTCCGACCTTGGTTACCCGTTTCCTTGATTTCCTTGAGCCTTGGCGGGGTAAGTATGTGAGGGTGCAATTCCTATTAGCCCCTGAGTTTGGAAAGAAAATCTAACAGGCGTATTATGTTGTCGCTTTACTTTTGCAAATGATGAAAGAACAAACTACTACAGTCAGCAAGGAAAGGAATATTTTTTATGTTATTATTATTTGTGTTGATTTTGTTTATAAACAGACCTCATTAGTTCAGGCCACATCTGTGTACCCATGCTACATATTGCAATTTTTCACTGTGAAGAGCTTGTGAGATGGAAATACGCAATAAATTTCCCTTTGTTTCTATTCAGTCTCCAGGTTAAATTGATAGAAATCAAAATATTTCAACAGCTGGAGTTTGAAATGGCGCATATTTAACTTATATATGCGTAGACAACGAAGGAATTATTAGCTGTGCTCTCATAATATAATGATGATCCTTTGAATCATGGCATTTCAAGAAACTTGGCGCTTTGGTTGTTGGGAAAGGCCCTTAGGAAGGACAAACTAACATAAAGATAGCTTATCTGTTATCAAAGTTATTATGCATCTGTAGTGCCTCGTCATTTAAAATGCTAATTGTACATATCAAACGTTAGTATTTAAAGACTAATAAAAAAGTAAGTGCATCTCTATTATTAATTCATTTTCGTCTGCATTCTTCATTTTCATATTCACTCGACTTATCACATC
>NC_087213.1:37261335-37296335 GCF_015104395.2 Macrobrachium nipponense
CACACACTCTCCGATTCGCGCCCATAAGATCTGCTCAAAACTAAATTGGAGTGTCTCATCACATGACAGGCAGAACTTACGGTCACACAAAGAAACATTGTCTCCATACCCTGATCACGTCCCGAGGTACTGTTCTAGCGAGGTGAAATTTCGTGGCACGATGAACTTCAATTTTAATATGCGAATGATTCTCTGCTCAGTCTCCAGGCAAATGAATAGCTGATGCCATCCCAAGAGGTATATGCTAAATACACATCCGATGCATTAATAAGACTGCCTAATAGCAATTGTCAACGACAGTGCTCACATATCAGGTATTTTCATGACATTGTGTTGATTTAATGTTTTATGCATTTTGTGTTTTTAAAACAGAGAAAAATCCAGATGTAAAAGGAAAAAAGTGTAGAGAAGTAAGAAATTTTAGAAAAGAAGATTTACAATAAAAAAAATCAAATTTGCTAAATAATTTGCTTGAGTATGCTATCAAAACAAAGAAGTCGCCAAAACTACGGAGAGCTAAGGTTCAAAGTCGGAAGAGCAGGTTAAGGTTTCAATAAATTGGTGATATAGTCACAGCCTAGACTATGGCAATTTAATGTGTTACCTGAGATTAATCAGCATTCATATATTCACGCACAGATGGTGAAATCAGAGTAGCTAGATAAAACTGAAGAGTGGATGTCAACTCCCTCTGGGCTAGGCTCAATAGTATCACCTGGACTTAACAGTGTACTGGCCCCAAGTTCAAACCTAGTGCATGACCGCATAATGTCACCAGCAATCTGGCCTAGGTGGCTCCCACACGTTGATCTGTTGAATCGTTTAAAAGCTACTGCCTTATTCCCCCTGGTACTAACAAGGAGGGAGCAGGAGGGAGCGGGGGTAGGGCACTGACCTTAAATGTATATGTTTGGTTTATAGGATATTGTGTTATAGCAGTGTCTTGTTCCTTACTCATAAGCAGCCTTTAAACAATTCAAACTTTCAATCACCCAAGACACTACAGTCAGCAGTTACATTCTCAACTGATTGATAGCAATTAGTGAGGACGACTAATTACCGAACGAGTTCAAATGTCAAATTCCTCATCTGAAATAAAAAGTTATGATCAATGAACCGTAACAAGAGGAAAGGGTTGTTGATGAGTAAGTATTTATGAAACACGTCCAGTAATGTTATAATGCTATGGAAACTACCAAATACTTCCATTTGGTAGTTTTCTGTCATATGAAGCTTGAGAGCAGTCGAGGATGAAACAAATACGTAAAAAGGACGAGACAATGAGAGGCGAAGTTAACCGTCAGATGCATCACATTGGCGCAAACAAGGACTTTTTTTCTTTTTCCTAGATTAAGTGAAGCTAGAGAGAAAGATAGAAATAAAGCGGAGTAGATAATTTAGGTCAGTTTACAAACGGAAGTGGCACCACAGATACCCCTCTTAATGGCATCCTATTATGCAATGAACTAATGTAGAGATGAAGCCACCCAAATGTTAACCATCAACCCTTGCAAAGTTCACAGGTCCAGTTCGTGACTTGACAATAGTGCAGTGAATTGGTTAAGTTGATTAACCTTGGCCACAAATGGAGCTTCCATAGTTAATTTCCATTTCGACACAGAACCTATGGAAATATAGGTGCTCTGTTAAAATCTTGAATTGTCTAGACAGGGCCACCAAAAATTGTTAGTCTTTGAATACAGCTGCACGCTTAAATCATCCGACAGAAATCAATTAGGCATCCACTGAGGGAGAAAAATGGAAAATGTGGCAATCTTTGGCTGAATATTTCACGTTTTAAATAATGTAAGTGAGTAGTGGAAATGCGTGAAATAGTTACTTGCAAATTTAACAGTATCTGTCAAGAAAACAAAGCACTTGGAGAAGGCAATCTGAATATTCCTAAAGATGAATATCAACAAAATTACTCAAAATACTTTGAATATGTTTATGATTCTAAGTATGCAATCAGGTATAGTCTCCTTAAAATTTGAAACCCAACCGTTCCGTTGAAGTCTGTTGTATATATATAAGTTGGCATATTATATAATTCTGAAGCCTGAAAAACATATGAAAAAGGAAAACTTAAACAATTCCTCTATGCAGGAATGTGTGGCATAAGAAAAGTATAAATACTGTGACCACTGAGTAAGCATGTTACAGCTTTTCACAACAAAATACTGTGGGGGCAGATTATGCTAAGGCTATATCTATATAGATTGTTAAAAATAAGTTTGGTACAAATACAGAATGTTTGGGGTTACAAAATGGTTTACCGCTGGCGGAGAGCCGGAAAAAAAAAGTGAGCGACGCATTGTAGTCAAGATATGACTACATGCTACGACATGCTTATGTAAACAATTATAGGCAGTTTTTAGGACATGTAAACGTTTTTATAGCCTAAAACTTTAGTCTTGGCCTCATACATTAAGAGGTGAACGGAACGAAGACGCGTTTGCTTGTTTGCTTTTCTCTTGCGTCAGTTTTCTCTTAGGGAAGTGAATTTTGACCAGTATAATTTGCAAGCATTTAAACGTATCCACAAGTATGCGTATTTACAGAACGTTGTTGAATATGAAAGAAAGATCGTTGTAAAAGCTGGACACCCTAAGCCTTCCTGCTTTTCAGCGACATATGAATCCACTTGCAAAACAGAAGCTGAAGAGAAACGGTAAAGTCCAGGTCGCAGAAGAAACGAAAAAGGAGAGAGGTGTGGGATCAGTGGAAGCTTTGTTATGACGTCTTTATAGTTTTCGGAAAGTTTGTTCATCATGGAGTAACTTTCTTCCCTTTCGTCCATTTCATTCACTTGTGCTTTTATCTCTCTCGAACATTCATGAATTTCACATAGGCACAAGCTGCTGTGCCGTTTGGTCTCAATGCTGCTTTTTTTTAACTACCTTTGTTGATTGTTTCATTCAGTTTTGCTCTATTAAAGAACTGAGCTCATACTAAAACACAGCCACTCGGGGAGGCTTTTTTATAATTCAGGGCGTCCGACGGAATTTAAGTCGTTTCCTGTCAATGGCACTTTTATCAAGTGCAGTTTGTTTTCCTTCATTCTAATGGCATCATCACTAACACAAGGGAAAGGGTTTTTCGATTGAGAGACCTTCGGGGCTGGAGACTGAAAGTGTTGCATAGGCGTAGTTGAAAAGTGTACCGTAAAGGAAGGCCTTCATATCTGAAAAGGGCGTGAGGGCGTTCAGGATGGAGATGAATAAATCAATTTGTGAAGGGCGGCGTTGTATATGTACAATATATATATATATATATATATATATATATATATATATATATATATATATATATATATATATGTGTGTGTGTGTGTGTGTGTGTGTGTGTGTATATATATATATGTATATATATATGCTATATATATATATATATATATATAGATATATATATATATATATATATGTTATGGATTTACTATATATACATGATATATAGATTATTATCATACCTATATATACATATATATATATATATAGTATATATATATATATATATATATATATATATCATTTCACTATTATTCATTCTGTATATAACTGCATACTAATAAGAGAAAAAGGCAGTTAACTTGCCCAGTAAAGCTCCACAGAATAAATTGTAATTATGTGAATATAGAGATGAACATACGAGAAAAAATAAGCATACGAGAGGTGGATTGATTTAAAAATTTGATTACATTAGTAAAGTGGATGAAAAGATGACAATTCAAATAAATCACAGAAGAGACAGACCTCTTTGAGGTAACGTTGTAGGCTCTTCTGAACTCATTGCATTGCCAAGAATAATGATCCACTTCCTTCTATTGAAGACAGAGAAAAATCTCTGGAGCTGGCAAGTGCGATGTCTTGATTCTCAAAGATGTATGGGAGTTAACCTCTATCCAAAACAAGTAGCACGCACTGACAGGAGGAGCCTCCACCAGAAAGAAAGTTTAGATCTAAAACTGGTTTATTTTTACATATCTTTCTGGCTCCCGCCTTTCCTTTGCTGGTTGAGGTTTTTGTATTCAAAACGAGAACTTTCCTATACATCCTACCTCTTGAACCTTTTACCACAGTGAATCATGTTTTCCAAATTCTCAACTGACTAAATCTGTTTCTGCATTTCCGTTTTGATGATTTTTAAAGAATTCCAGATGAAAATATAAGCATGTAGGCTTATCTGGGTAGCCAAGAGAACACACCTTGAATTTCTGTTCATGAGTGTTATAATATTTTCAATTTGCAAAAGATTATGACTCATTTGTATGACTTATAAAAGGTTTGCTGCTTTGCTTGCCGTTGACTGTTATGCAAAACGATAAATAAAAATTATAAAAATCCTTCCTTTGGAGACATTCTTATGTATAGCTTATTTTGAAGTAACAGGCTGGTGATTTTGAAAGGTTTTAATTTTACCCAGACTATCATGTTGTGTCGTGCACTGGTATCATTACAACGCCAGAGGTGCTAGAGGGCGCCTTTCATTTGGGGGAAAAAATATGATCATTTGGACGGCTGCTTTGTTTTCATTTCGGCGCCAAATTATGTTCCATTCTGACCCTCATTATTTCGTTTGGCGAAAGTCATGTCTTGATCTTTACGCAGGCCTCTAGTGGCTTTAAGACTTTTTTCTAATGTTACTTACGTAATTGTATACCTGAAATTATGTCCATCATAAGATACATGAAACTCCAGGTTACATTGCACTGACTATACATAGGAATTAAGTCATACCTGCAGTAAAACGTTTAATACCATATTTATTCATTTAAAAAATGTTCATATATTTATAAACATAAGAAAAAATATAATCATATTTATTCATTAAAAAAAGGTGATAATATCTTTATAAATATAAGAAAAAAATATAATATAGTACTTGTCTGTTGCACCTGCAAATTTGCAGCCTACGGTAGTCTGATACTTATCGAAGTTCTCCATCAAGTATGTATTCTTTCTTTTTTTCCGCGTTGAGGCTGTTTCATTATTAAGGCCTCTGATCTTGATGTATGTGACACTTCGTATCGTCTTTATCACACCGACTAACACAAAAATTGAAGGATGCGGTGAATCAAGTTGCGCATTGAAATGCGAGTGATATGTTACTCAATCTTCTTCTCTGGTGAGATGGTGTGGCACCCATGGCGATGGTGGGAACTGAGCCTCTTCAGAAACGCAGTTGTCTACTATATAATCAGCAAACTGGATGCAGCGACTGTCCTCGGGAACATCACACGTCACATCCCCAACGAAGCGGTCTGATACCTCGTTTAGCTGCAAAAAAGGAAGACCAAAAATGTTGACAGCCATTTTCCAATATCATGTTCGATATTTTTGTAATCTGCAGTTAGTCTGCATTTCTGAATATGCCACTACCATGCCTGTCCTAAAAGTGAAATTGGCAACATTTTACTTCGGTTTCAGGGAAGACACTTCTTATGACGTATATCATTGACTGTTCGGCATCCGACTGAATTTATGTAGGATTGAAAGTCAAACTTCTCTCGTTACACATTTCTACAATCTTGCGCCAGAAGTCCCCACAACACTCCTCCGTCTTATGTGGCAGTAGTACGTAGATAAGTGTGACATAATTCGTATTCTTATATCCAGGAATTGTGTCTAGTTGATACAAGAATTTCGGACTGCATTTAAAAATTCCGTCAACAAAATATCTATAATTTCTTTATATGGGCATTCTAGATTGATATTCGTGGTAGCAATAACAATTCCATTTTTTTTTTTTTATCATTGTCGTGTAGAAATTCTTCTTTCTTATTCGTTGTTACTTCATATTCCGAAAGATATGCCTGAACTTCAAGCCGAGTCTCTGGCAGGACTGGGAATTTCTTCCTACGCCCCATATACAACGAAAGGTCTTTTGGTTCAAGTTCACCATCCCGGCAATTACCGACTTCCTGTCTTATGATATTTGAAGGCCTAGCCGTTATGTCAGCATCTTCGCCTCTCTAACCTGGACTCAAAGTTGCTGAGCTTCCAATTTTTTAGAATCACTGGGGATGATTGTGCTCCGTCATAGCTTTTATGAACTTTTTTCCACTTTCGTCAGCTCTAATTCTGACTTTACATCTGCTCTTGTTGTTTGTGCACCGCCGCGAAACATCACCATTCTTCAATATGGTGTCTATAGGAAAAGAAAAGCCAGACTATATCAAGCACGTTTTTCGTCAGTTTGTTTTAACTCATAACTCTCGGTGTGAACCTGCACTTTACAAGCCACTGACTTGAGATAACTGCTCTTCTTCTTTCCCACCGTTATCCCTACATTAAGGGTCGGTTGCCCGATGCGCCTTCTACACTGCCTTCTATCAAAAGCAATCATCCTCCACCAACATCAGGCATGGGGCGGTAGGCTTCGCCTTTGACTAAAAAGTCCACCTGTAAGTCTGCGGTTTCCACAGTTATTGGCGGTGGGCCTAGCATTTTACTAAAATGTAAGACTACGGGGCAGCAGTTTCCACAGTTATTGGCGGTGGCCCTAGCCTTTTACTAAAAAGTAAGACTGCAAAGCAGCAGCTGTCCTTTTAGCCTCCTTTTCGACACACCCCTACCACAGGGTTATAAAACTGATACTGTTGTTAGTATTAACCAACTAAATACTGAGTTATCAGCCAACCAATAGCGGAATTATCACTACGTGAAAACATGCCTAAAATACTTTTGCCTCTTTTCCTTACTCTGATTCGTCCAACCGATTGGTACTAATTTGCAGGATTTTGATATTTTGTCGACCAAATGATATATTGACTAATCGCATTATTCGCCCAAATGAAATGCGCCCGTGCCAGTTGCATACGCGCTATCCTTCTAATAGAGAGGAAACCATAGCTTCTTCCCTTCGTGAACTTTCGCAAGATTCAGGACGGAGTGACGTCTAGGATGTACTACGTTTTAATCCTTCCTTGACGCCTGAAACCATGACGGACATATCCAGGGACAAAATAATTTTCTTCTTGGATTTATCTCTTCCAAAGGAAAAGTCAGAAAATATTTGAAGTGATGCCAGCGAACATATCCAAATAATATTTTTGTTGACTGAGCCAGTATACACAGCCTCGCAAGCAGCTTGGCATACAAACGTATGCCAGTCTTTATGCATTCACCGATTCATTTGCATAAGCGCCCATTTACTTGCATGAATAAACGCGCACAAATACTTACATTTACACGCGCATACGAGTGCACGTCGCTAGTTGCTGGCCGCCCTCAGTGACATATCAATATTTAGTCCAATGAAATAATAGGAGATAAAATATATAGTATACTGTCTTGCTCTCCTCTCCCTCCTCCACCGCCGCCACCACCTTCCAACCCCCCACCCCCCAGCCGTACGTTTTTCCCCAGATGTACCTGGAAATGTCGAAAGATTTATAATTCATTTAGATTAAAGATGCAAGAACCGGTGTTTGCTGATGCTGTTGCGAGTGGTGCTCTTCTGGTGGGGCTGCTGCTCTCAAATATTGAAATTCTAATAAAATGCTCCTCTCTCTCCTCTCTCTCTCTCTCTCTCTCATCTCATCTCGCTGGTCGGGCTCCCTCTCAATCTCGTCTCTCTCTGTCCTCTCTCTCTCTCTCTGTCTCATAAGAATTACACATGTTTTTTTTTGTGCGACGTGCCATCATATTTCCTGCGTTTAATAAGGAAAATGTGAGCAACCGAAGCGCTTTAACCGATGTATGATTGCGTTCTATACATTTTTTTCACATGCTTTCGAACAGGTCAGACTATCTACATTATCGTTAACATGCATGAATTAAGCGAACATACATACATACATACATAAGTGTATAACTATGTGCATGGATCAGTCTGTACGGAAATGTATATTGTATGACATACGTAAATGTATTTACATTCTGAACATAATCCCATTTATTGAACCAAAGTTAATTTATTGAATACCGCTGACCAAAATCAGTGGGAAAAGGCAGATTGGTTGAAGCACTTACTCTTTTTACTGCTTTATTCCTTTCGTTTTTAAAATTTCCAATTTCGCAGTCATTCTGAAAGACTCATTAAATCTCAAAAGGTCTTTTGTTCATTGCCAAAACGTTTCATTTACCTCTCGCTCCCTCTGTCGAAGAGACTCCCTTTAATTCTGCTCTCTCACTTTTAATGGCACCTCTCTCTCTCTCTCTCTCTCTCTCTCTCTCTCTCTCTCTCTCTCTCTCTCTCGGAACATACACGCAAATGCAAGAGCACATACAATCACTCACAGATACGCACACATGCACACATACATACATATACACACACACACACACACACACACACACACATATATATATATATATATATATATATATATATATATATATATATATACGTGTGTGTGTTTGTGTTACGACCTCAAGGAGGTCTCGACAAGTAAAACTTACCTCTTCGAGGTATTTTGGTAATGTTGACCCGGGCGGAGCATCTCTCTCTCTCTCTCCTCCCACCCCCTTACTCCTCCTCTCTCTGCTCTCTCTCTCGTCTCTCTCTCTCTCTCTCTCTCCTCTCTCTCTCTCTCTCTATGATAAATAATGTTGAAAAACTCAAATGATAACTCAAATAGGGAACCAAAATAAAACTGGGAATTGGACAAAAACCCGTCCACATCCCCTTCTCTCCAACCACTAAACATCATAATAACTCTTCCAATAGAATAGAAATACACAATTAAAACAGTCATTAGTCTCCTCACACCCCCCCCCCCCCCACCTCCGCTAACTCCATCAACAACTAGCACCACTCCGTGAGGTGGATTGCCAAGTCCATCTGAGAAAGAAGGAATCCCACGTAAATAAAGAAAAAATAAAATATATTTAATATTAATCAATTTTCCTGGGAAAAAGTCACATATGAGAGATAACACTCTTGTGATAAATGTTAAGGTGCATAAAGACAAAGATACACTTGGGCATAAATGTGAGTATGCTTGCCCATTTCAGCAGCAAACACACACCAGAAAAAAAAAAAAAAAAAGACAACTCCATGCCAACTGCGATAAGCGGCCCCGAAGTAGTGCCCTATTATCCCTCATCTTTGATATATAGTGGAACAGACAAACACTCACGCACTCATGTACGTACAGTTAATAGTCCCACCCATGAAATCTGACCAGATCGGAAGTGTACCTATTTCGGCCCATGTACAAACACACGCGACCTCCATGCCCTTGGTCGCGGATGCACGAGCGAGCCGAGCTCACAGTCCTCGGCAGACGACTCAACATCGCGCCATCTCTCTCCAAAAAGTGATGAATCCTAAGTTACGAAATCCCATTCTGTCTCCATGGGAGCCAGTGATGACGACTACAAAAATGTCCCGACACACGCTTTTCCGATCTCTGGAACTGAGATTTTGTTATCCTCTCCACAGTGCAGCAAAACCAGACCACGCGCCTGCACCATTGCTGAATTATAAAATCTTTGCCGAATAACTCCACATATTCAAAATGGTGTTCATATATATTATTAATACCCATTTCATATATAGTTAAAAATATATAATATATATATATCTATCTATATATATATATATATATATATATATAGATAGATATATATATATATATATGTTTGTGTTTATGTGAGAGTGTATGTGTTTGTGTTTTGTTCCTGCATTAGTGTGTATGTTCTGATAGAGCGTATTAGTAACAAAAAGAGAGACAGAGACTGAGGGACTGATAGAGATGACATTAAAGTCTCTTCAACTGTGTACAGCGAAAGGTAAATTAATTTTTTTTTCCAATGAACAGCAGACCTTTTGCCTTGAGTATGTGCGTGTGTGTCTGTGCATGGTGTGGGTGGGTGTATGTTTGTATAAATAAATATTCATATATGTCCTCGTTTTTTTTTTTTTTTTTTTTTTTTTTTTTTTTTTTTTTTTTTTTTTTGTAAATAATAGTACGGGCATAGGAATGTAAACACTATATGGTAAACATATGGTGAGTTCCTTTATTGTTATTTCCTGACATCCTGCTGTAGAAGCTCGTCTGCTATTTAAGGGTTTATTTATTTTCACCAAGATACCCTTGCCTTGCGGTATTCGCAATATACCTGTTCTCCAGTAGCAGCAATATCCACTGTGTATCACTTACTATCTCTGTAATATCAGGCCGTCAGTACTGATGCGTGTGAGTATCATAATTTAAGAAGAGAGGGTTGCTAGGGGCATCTCCTCTCCCAAGGGATATGCATCCCTCGATTCACCACAAGTGGAACGCAATACTAATCCATTGGCACTTCCTTGGATTGTAGTATTGGGGGTCGTAACGCTCAAAGATTCCTCCTCGGTTCATTAATTAAAGACCAACATCTTATATTTTGTTCTGGTGCCAACGACCGGTGTATGTATGTGTGTGTGTGTACGTATATGTGTGCGTCAAATTCACTTTACTTTTGGAATAACTAATACTCAAATTGATTATATGATAATTGCTTCTTCCCCGGCCCTATTCGAACCCATGCCTTTTGGTTTTGTTATATAGGTAGGTGACTTAACCACTAAGCTGACAAGAGAGCTAAAGCGAATGCGATATCAAGTATTTGTGGCTTAATATTATGATAGTATGAAAAAAAGGCGCAGTTGAATTAATGACAAAAAAAATTTCGATACCCCAGAAACCAAAAACAACGACACGCAAAGTCTCATAAATGACTAACGTTCTCGTCTGTACTTCTCTAATTATATGAGAGACGTTGTGTATCACTTTATCCTCGTGATGATTCTTCTATGAAAGTGGTGCTATAGGTAAGAGAGAGAGAGAGCTTCCTTTCCACATTCAAGGGTGCGAAATGGAAGCCCCCTTTCGCCCCTCGTCCTTCATCCAGGGAGGGTAAATCCATTCCACTTTTGACAGAAGTCGCAGATGAAGAGTTCTTAGAGAAGACGCCTTTCAGAACATCCCCACACATTCTCCAATTAGAACCTTTCGCGAATAGCTGGTATGTCTCTCTCCCCGATGTAGTTCCTCTTCCCCCATCGCATTCCCCCTACTCTCTGCTCCCCACCATGACATCCTCCTCACTCGCCAAGAACCTCCTTCGTTTGCGGAGTTCCTTATTTTCCCGCCTCGAATCCCGCGCCGCCATCGCATCCCTGCCGGAACTCAACGGAGACATCATTTGATCATTTGTGAAAGCACACCGCTCCCATCATTGAGGACAGATTCGGGGTAGGGGGTGTTGGGGGCCTGGTGGGCTTCAATCGACGCCTTCCTTAAAAGCAGGTGATGGGGAAACAAAGAGTAAAAGGAGACGAAATGATAAGGGAAAAGAGATTTATTCTGTTCCGGAAAGCGCCTCCTGGCTTCGTTCACTTTGAAACCTACGTTGCCTCTGCACTGATAGCGAGAGAGAGAGAGAGAGAGAGAGAGAGAGAGAGAGAGAGAGAGAGAGGGAGAGAGAGAGAATCCGGAGCTCTTATTGTTTTCGAGTAGTTTGGAGAAATGGGCTAACAATGCCAAGTGTGCGTGTCAGAGATCCTATATTCGCCATTGTTGTGCGTTTTCAATTCACATATATGCGAGATTCTACATCAATAGTGCCTTTGATTAATTGGGCCTCGTAATTAGTGAAAGGGAGTCGACTGAATTCATTTAAACGATGCTGACTTTCGAGAAATGACTCCTTAACGGAAGTGGAAACAAAGACAAATTTTTGGTTTGTTCATCTGATCGATCTGATGACGTCATACGAGTCCCAGTGCCCAAAGTTTGCCCTCGTAAAAGATTGGGTCTTCTCGACAACATAATTTACGCCTGGGCACCCAGGCTTGTTCCGCAGTGCTTCTTTTGCAGTGTCTAGTTCCCCTAGCTTCAACAGATACTGTTGATTTTATTTAGAAATACATGATCCTCGTCCTCTTACTCTTGTCTTTTTGTCCATTTGTTTCACAGATACGGTTTGCTTCTGCAGTTCCTTAATTTTCTTGGACGTTTTCTCGTTAATTCCTTCATCGGCTCACAAGCTTACTGTCCTCCCTCCCTTTCCAACATTTTCCATTCCTAACAGTGACACTGTATTTCCACCTCCTTTTTCACCAACCAGCATTATTATTCAGTTACCTCCCAACGTGCCCTATGAACTTGAACGCATTCTTTTCTGTCATTTTGTTTTGAGAATTTCATACATAGCAGTTTTTCTAAGTTTTTTCCACTGATTTTGTATGTTTAAGTAGCCTCTCATCTTCCGAGTTTCAAAACCTAATATCACTTCTACGGATCTATATGTTATATTTTACCCTTACCTTATCTTACTTCTTCCCTTTTACAGTGTCTACACGTTTATCAGTTGGCAGTATCAGCGCAAAAAAAAAAAAAAAAAAAAAAAAGTCACCACCGGAAATCATTTTCATGGCGAAAGCTAAGATATCAAGATAAGGTAACGGTGCGCTTTATTTATCTATTCATTTATTCTTTATTTATCAATCTTGGTATTATTACTATGACAACCTAACGTTCAGGTTTTCAAATAATATTTGGAAGGTTTGTTTATTATGATTCATTAATTCTAGTAATCATCTTCACTGTTTTTGCGACTTAGCGATTACAACGACCACCGAAAGTAATTTGCAATTTCAAAATGCGGGATTAATTTGATAGTACTGCTTTTGATATTATGTTTGGCCAACACTTTTCAGTTTTCTGTAAAAGAAAACTCTTGGGTTGGCTATTTGTCTGTCCGTCCGCACTTTTCTGTCCGTCCTCACATCTTAAAAACTACCGAGGCTTGAAAGCCGCAAATTGATATGCTGATCATCTACCCTCCAATCATCAAACATATCAAATTGCAGCCCTCTAGCCTCAGTAATTTTCATTTCATTTAAGGTTAAAGTGAGCTATGACCGTGCGTCTGGCACTGCTACCGTGTGTCAACAATAAAGGCCACCACTAGGCCGTGGCTAAAAGTTTCATGGGTCGCGACTGGGAGTGCCATGGGCTATGGCTGAGGGTGTCATACAGCATTATACGCCATAGCGAGAAAACTGGATTGCGCCGAAGAAACTTTAGCGCATTTTTGACTTGTTTCTTTGTTCAGTCTCCTTCCGTTCCCCCCCTCAGCTCTTCAATCTTCTTGGGTGCGTTTTTTGTGACGTCAAATGGCCTTGCAGCTCCATCAAAAAACCACTAACAGCAACCAAAGTAAATACAGGCACTGTTTCATCCCCTCCGATTTGGCAGTTCCCTTACGCCATTAGCATCTTTATCCAGGCAGCCATCGCCATTTCGCTCACTACAGGAGGTGGAAACGTCCCCGGAAGAGCATATTCTATAACGTTGCTTTTCTCGACCTTTCTGGGTGTCCTCTTTCCCGTGGCTTGATGTCGATTCCAGTATGTATGTATGTATATATACGTGTGTGTATGTATGTGTGTATGAATATACATATATATGCGTACGTATGCTCGTGCATGTTTTAAATATCTTGGAAGCGTAATGCCCCATATGAATGTCTTGAAATGCGTGATGATTTCCACTTTGCAATGTAGCGTTTGTTCACGTTTGACGTATAAATCTTATCGCTATAACGTTTACTTGGATCATACTCTGTTTCAATTCGCACCATGTACTGACTTCCTGTCTGTTTTTATTTTTTAAATGCATTTTTTCAATCCTAATATGATACCTGGAGGGGGAATCGTTTTAACAAAATATTTACGATATTTCTAAAAACGAACAGAAGTATTGCAAGTAGATTTTACACCAAATTTAAGTTACTTTTTTTTGCTGTACTTTCAACTTTAACAGCCATAGATTTTCTCAGGGTTAACAAAATTGCTATTATGTAAGTCTGCCATGAGGGTGCATGTAATGAAAACCTTAATGCATATTCAAAGCTTTATTCAGCCGTGATCCGAGCACAAAGAATTACAGAAGTCAACAGAACAGGGTACTGTACAGGGAATGTCAAAACTAAACAAATACAACATAAACCACGAGTGACGGAACAGCTGTGAACATAGAAGATTCAGTTGATCATCAATCAAAAAGCCCTAGAATTCAACGAAATCTGCTTACAAGAAATATTTTACACCAAAAGAGTATGTATGTATATATACATACATACATACATATATATATCATATATATATATATATATATATATATATATATATATATATATATATATATATATAGCGACTGGGATTTGTAGGTGAGAGGCGACGTTAACTTATACTTCTAGTGATAGCCATGTGGTTTAAAGTGCTTAAGGTGGAGCGAAATACATATTAAAGGACATTTGTAGCTTAATGCATATATATGAATCATGGTGATGTGATAAGACTCATCACACACACACACACACACACACACATAAATATATATATATATATATATATATATAATATATATATATATATATATATATATATATATATATTCTTGGCTGAGAGTACAGGTTGAGTTCTTAAATTTCCTCCATAAGTAAAGGGTCGAATGTAGACAGCTCTATACATTTTTATTCGGAATACATCGAACTACATTCCATGACCAAGATGGTATTTTCATCAGGTTTTTAAGGCCACTGCAGCTCATCTTGAAAATAATTGAAGAAGTTCCAAATAAAATCCAAGTGGTCAAGAGACTCATACAGAAAATATACATAAACCAACATATTCCGACAAAGAAAATGAATAAGGTGAATCTTGTGAATATCCTAATTGATGCATTAGGAAAAAGAATGCCAAAAGCATGCAAACTGTGTAAGGTTTGGTATAGCATAGTCAATCCACAAAACCTAATCAGAAAATGTGCTGCATGCAACATTCCGACCCATCCACAGTGTGCTGAGGTAATGCAAGATTTGAGAAAAGATACAAGAATTTTTTGTTCAACATGTCTATCATGGATAGACAATGTTATTAAATCAAGATTGAATGTACAAATAGTTGAGGATGAAGAAGAAGAGGAAGAAGAAGAAGAAAAAGAAGAAGAGGAAAACGGAAGAGAAGTAAACAAAAATGAAATGACAGAAAAAAATAAGTAAAACAAAGAACAAGATAAAAGTATGGATGCAGAGATACTCATTGATACTACATATGAGGCAATAAAGCAGCATACCTACGAAGAAATAAATTACGATATGACAACAGAAAAGCAAATCCCGAAGAGGCTCTACCCAGATCTACACAATGACGGGAAAGAGGAAAAAATAGACAAGAAAGACAAAATCTGCAACCTTTTGAAAAGAGGGAATTGCAGATTTGGAGAAAGATGTTACTACAAACATCCTAAGGTATGTCAAAACTATGAAATATATGGTAAATGTGCATACTTAGATGGCTATGGGGATGATTGCAGAGATCTGCATCCAAAAATATGTAAAAACCTAAAAGAAGGAAAAGGATGTAAGTTCGGCAAAAAATGCAAATATATGCACCCTGTAGCCATGAATCATAATCAAATAAATAACCAACCAAGTAATAAAATCCAAAATAAGAAAGAAACAAATAAAGAGAGAAATCAAGAATATCAGGTAAAAGAGAAAAGCAAACCACCAATGAGATATGCAGAGGTGTCAGCAAAAAATTTCAAAGCATCAGCTCCGAAATTCTACTCAAGAGATAATAACTGTATTTATTATGCAAGAGGATATTGCAGAAACGGAGAAAATTGCAGATTCAGACACAAAATGAATAATTATGATGAAGGAAGATCAAATATTATGGAAAAGTTGGATTTTTTAATGTCAGAATTTCTGGAAATGAAAAAAAGAACAACATACCAGAACAGGAAAGAGACATGGGAAAATCCTTATTACTACCAATATTAAATGAAGGAGAAAACACGCAAACCATCATAGTGATGAATGCGCAGGGTTTAGTTACGAGTAACTCAAAAAGAAAAATAGAGTACTTAGAAGAACTAACCCAAAACGAAAAGAAAATAGATATAATGAATATAAGTGAAACCTGGTATTCCCAAGAGACTGGGAATGATGATCAAATAAAAGGGTTACAAACTTATAGATCATAGAAAAAATAGGAATCAAGGGGAACCGCAATATATGGGAAAGACAAAAAACAAAAAAGGAAAAATATATGAGAAATATAGTAACTCAGAATGTGAACTAATAGCGGTAGAATTTGAATCTGAAAAATTGATGAACATAGTAATATATAGACCTCCTAATACTAAAGAGTTTGACTTAATAATTGAAAAATTGGATGATATACGTAGAAATCACAAGGACTGGACGATTCTCCTATCTGGTGACTTCAACTTTCCTTTCGTAGAATGGAAAGAACGAACGAATAGGAGACTGTGGTTGTACTTATACATATAAAAAAGAGAGTAATAGTAGTGCAGAAGATAAGAGGCAATTTGAAAAGCTATTAGATATGCTACTAGAATACAACATTCAACAAATAAATCACCTGCCAACAAGAAAGGAAAATACTTTAGACCTAGTATTTGTGAACGAGATGAATTATGTTAAAGAAATAATAGTTTATAATGCGAGTATTTCAGATCATAATGTCATAGAATTAACAGTTCATTCCAAAGCAAGTGAAAATAGAGATAAGCAAGAAATGAAAAAGTGGGAAGGATATGGAAAATACAACTTCTACAGTAAAAATATAAAATGGTCAGAAATTAATGAAGAATTAAACAAAGATTGGGATAACATTTTCGTAAGTGATGACATAAGGGTAAATACGGAGATATTATATAAAATATTGGAGAAAATAGTGGATAAATATATACCGAAGAAGAAAAGTAAACATCATACATGCATACCAAGAGACAGAAGGATCTTGTTCCAGAAAATCAGAAAGTGGAAAAAAGGTCTTGCAAAAGAAAAAAATGCATGGAAAGTTATAGAACTAAAAAGTAAGATAGAAAATGCAGAACAAAAGATTATACAATCAAAAGAAAATGAAAAACGGGACTTGGAAGAAAAAACCCTATTAAATATCAAGCAAAACCCAAACTATTATACTCATATGCGAAGAAGATGAATAAAAGAAGAATAGAAATAGGCCCTCTGAGAATTGAAGGGAGATTAACGAATGAAAAAAAGGAAATTTGCACATAACTGGCAGACGATCGAATAAGAGAGAATTCACCCCTAGAATAGATAATGAAGATAATGATATAGAAGTAAGGGACGAAAATAGTGAATATTTAGCTGACATAGAAATTAATGAAGCTGATATTGTGCAGGCAATTAATGAAATTAAAAATGGAGCTGCTGCAGGGCCGGATGGAGTCCCTGCTATTTTGTTAAAGAAAGTAGTTCATTCTATCGCAAAGCCACTTGCAATATTATTAAGACAAAGTGTAGATACAGGCAAGATTTATGATGAGCACAAATTAGCATATATCACCCCTACTTTCAAAAGTGGATCAAGACTAGAGGCAAGTAATTATAGGCCTGTGAGTCTAACATCACATATTATGAAGTGTATGAAAGGGTAATGAAGAAAAATATTATGAAACATTTAATAAAAAATAATTTGTTTAATATAGGACAACACGGTTTCGTACCCGGAAAAAGTACACAAACCCAACTGTTAGTCCACCGTGAGAACATATTCAAAAATATGAAAAGCGGAAATGAAACAGATGTGGTTTATCTAGACTTTGCAAAAGCTTTTGACAAAGTAGACCATAATATATTAGCAAAGAAAATTAGAAAACACAATATCGTAGATAAAGTAGGAAGATGGTTAAAAGAATTTTTACACAACAGAAAACAGATAGTTATTGCAAACGATGAGAAATCGGATGAAACCAAGGTAATATCCGGTGTGCCACAAGGTACGGTGCTAGCTGCAATATTGTTTGTTATTATGATTGAAGACATAGACAGTAATGTTAAGGATTCGGTAGTGAGTAGTTTCGCTGATGACACAAGAATAAGTAGAGAAATTACTTGTGATGAAGATAGGAACGCTCTACAAAGAGACCTTAACAAAGTATATGATTGGGCAGAGGTAAATAGGATGGTATTTAACTCTGATAAATTTGAATCAATAAATTATGGAGACAGAGAAGGAAAGCTATATGCATATAGGGGACCTAATAATGGGACAATCACAAATAAGGAAGCAGTTAAAGACCTTGGTGTGATGATGAATAGGAACATGTTATGCAATGATCAAATAGCCATTCTGTTGGCAAAATGTAAAGCAAAAATGGGAATGTTGTTACGGCACTTCAAAACAAGAAAAGCTGAACACATGATTATCCTTTATAAAACATATGTTCGTAGTCCACTTGAATATTGCAATATGATATGGTACCCACACTATCAAAAGGATATTGCACAAATAGAGAGTGTACAAAGGTCCTTTACAGCTAGAATAGAAGAAGTTAAGGACCTAGACTACTGGGAAAGACTACAATCCTTAAAATTATATAGTCTAGAAAGGAGAAGAGAACGCTACATGATAATTCAGGCATGGAAACAGATAGAAGGAATAACAGAAAATATCATGGAACTAAAAATATCAGAAAGAGCAAGCAGAGGTAGATTAATAGTGCCCAAAACTATACCAGGAAAAATAAGGAAAGCACACAGAACATTAATCCACTACGCACCAGCATCGATAATGCAGCGTCTATTCAATGCGTTGCCAGCTCATCTGAGGAATATATCAGGAGTGAGCGTAGATGTGTTTAAGAATAAGCTCGACAAATATCTAAACTGCATCCCAGACCATCCAAGATTGGAAGATGCAAAATATACCGGAAGATGTACTAGCAACTCTCTGGTAGACATTAGAGGCGCCTCACACTGAGGGACCTGGGGCAACCCGAACGAACTGTAAGGTCTGTAAGGTAAGGTCTGCCTGGACTCCCTCGGAGCAGATCTTAAGAGGATCCGGAAAACTGCTGGGCTCTTGAAACACCAGTGCAGATTTTCTAGACAGAATTTCAAGCAAACAAGGAAACCCTCTGTAAACTTTAAATGTTGAAACAAGGATGAACTAAATGTACAGAAAACTTCCATGACCTCAGCTGCTCATCAGTAGCATTCCGACCAACCCTACGTACAGACACGACACGACTCTCTTCCTCATAGATCTTCCAGATCTCAATGTCCTCTACTCTCTTTCAAGGGCAAGAGCCCCTCACAACACCGTCATCCATCTGAGTCATCCTTCATCATGCAACTCAGTTGCAGTATATATACATATACATACATAGATACAGACATATATATGTATATATATACATAATATATATATATATATATATATATATATATATATATATATATATATATATATGTGTGTGTGTGTGTGTGTGTGTGTACGTGTATATGTATATGTATATATATTATAAATATATATCATGTATATATACATATACATATATATAAGAGTATATGTATATATACTTATAATATAATATATATATATATATATATATATATATATAATATATATATATATATGGATAAAATGCTTTTCAAAATAGCATTTGGATCCTATATTTGAAGGAATTATATGAATTACAGAATATATAAGAAAACCGTTTGCCTAACATAATGTTAGTTCTGCTGTGTAATATAATTTTGATAACTTTTTTGTGTTTCGACATTTTACTCTGTTTTCCAATTATGTTTTTTCTTTGCATCGCAGTTTAATTAAATTAGCACTTCCCACGGATGAAAGGACATATCATTAATGGTGAACAAACAACAGTGAAATTAGAGAAGAGGATATGATTTATTTTTCCCAGTGAGACTAGAATTCTGCAACAAGTCCGATAAAAATGAAGTGTATAATCTTATAAGCCTTAGATACTGCGAAAATCCAAAACGTCTACTGTTATTTTCACGAATGTTAAATTTAAAGTAATAATAATTGAGGATACAATAAACAATATTAAATCACAATAGACACAGAATACATTATCTCATGTCTTTTTTATTTTCTTATTAGTTTTAAGGATGAATATGACTTTGATCTCGAAATCATATCACTGGAAAAGATCCCTATGTATGAAGGATATCCTTCATTACAAAGTTAAACTTGGGGATCGCTGAATGATTTCCTCCCCTCATGAGACGCCTTCTGCAAGAGTGTTTGTTTTACATTACTAAAACTTGTAGATCTTTCGTATTTCTTTTGCCTTATGCATATCCCTCGGTTATTGTTTACCAAAACGTTGCAGATTAGCTTTGAGTCACGCGGACGTAACTTATATATTCATTCATCTGAATGCAGCAGTTATGCGGAAGCTGTAATATTAATCTATGTTATCTCTGTTTTAGTGTCCGTTTGCCGTCGCTATTTTCCTGTTAGACGAATACATCAAAGCAGCGTTATTGTCTGTTCCTTCTGTCCTCTTGCACAGCATTTGCGCTTCTTCTCGCATCTCATCTTACTACGTAACATAAAGGAAAGTACGATCTTAACAATATTCTTCTTAACAGAGTATAAAATAATACAAGTACCGGATTACTTGTATAATTAATTATCATTTAATCTTGTTGCTTTTGTACTCTAGTCATTTTTGAGTAGCCATGAGTGGCGGAGATGAGGAAATGTCGCCCCATTCTCTCCATTGGCAAAGTCCAAGTCCTCAGCTTGTCCTTTCTCCTTTGTTAATGTCTCGCCTTTAATATTCGCAGTCATAAGCAGCAAGGGCGACGGATTAACTACAGTACTACTCAACATTCAACCTCCCTGGTACTAGAGTAGATTCACATCAACCGTACATTTGATGTTCAGACCCAGTCCCTTACGACGCTCCTGATTGGCTGTTGATAAGTCAACAACAGGGCTGGAAACTCTCAGTCTTTCTCGATAGTTTACATAAGCAGTGTGTATTTTCCACCTCAACTGAAGGATACTTTTGAAAGACGTATCCTTCGGGGGAGTTGGAACATAGATTCTACCCATGTGAACTCTCTCTCGAGAGAGACTGAGAGTTTCCAGCCCTGTCATTGACTTATCAACAGCCAATCAGGAGCGTCGTAAGTGACTGGGTCTAAACATCAAATCCACGGTTGATGTGCATCTACTATAGTACATCCGCTCACTATTGACCGGTAGGTTGCCAGGGAAGGATAATTAAATCTTCGTTTTTGCTGGCCGCGGCTATTTTTCCAGGCCCAGGCTTACTTATGGTTTTCCTTATTATTGTTTGCATTACCTAACTTTCTCACTTTCTTCTTTTTATTATTTTATTGTCCTTTTCACTTCAGCCTAAGATAGCCAAGTAAAGCTGCAGATGTTGTTATTTCTCCTCAGGTATCAAGTTTCAATAAGGTTTTCGAGATTCTTAGCTTTTTCTTTGGTATGGCAATAAATCCTAACTATAGCGAAGATATTACAGTGAACGTAGTACTAATAATATCAACAATATTTTACAATAAATCTGGATAAATCACTTTTCAGTAATTTGAACTTTACTCAAAACATATACGTACTGCGGGACTCTCGTAGAAAATAGTATATTTGGTCTTGTCCTTTCCCATAAACTTTAGCTCTTTAGATGAGATACCCCTTAGTGGGGTAGTGCCGTCAGTGCACCTAGTGCGGTGCACTGTAGGCATTACTTAAGGCCCCTAGCTGCAAACCTCATAGGTCCCAGTGCTTGGCTTTTGGCCTATATTTCATCTTCAATTCAATTTAGACGAGATAGTAAGTTGTCTTTTGTAAGTGGTAACCCCTCACTTCGTGTGAACAAATAGCAAAGCGTTTCAGGGTGACAGCGGAACCGCAGACCTTTCTGATTCAGACAGATCAAAGGGATTTGAGTCACTGGTGCTCCTGACATTACAGCACATTCTTAAATGTCTCGAGAAACATTTTGAAACGAGCAGCATTGTCACTAAGAAGCGCCTCTTGGGCAACGCTCGGGATACAATTTGCCGTCATGGGGCAAGGATGTGATGAGTGAATGAAAGACTTAAGAAATTTACGATGCACAGTAAAACCAAGTATTGGGCACTTTCAGCCATTAAGCCCTTCAAACAGTGAAAAGTAGGAGTTTGAGTTGTTGGATAGCAACATAAAGAGAAAATAAATGACAAATTGCACTTAAAACTTATAGTTCAACAGATTGACAGCAGGATGAAAGAAAAGAAGCAGGACGGGGTGTAAAGTGAAAAGCTAAGAAGTGGATGGAATTAGGGGCCGAATGGACACCCACCAGTAGTAATGGCATTAACTCCATTCGGCGTAAAGAGCTGAAGTAGTTGTTACCAGACGTCTGGGAGCTACTTTAGCCTGTCATCTACACGTCGCCTACTCCGAGAGTGCCATAGTAGATTCACATCAACCGTGCAATTGATGTCTAGGCCCGTCCCTTACGACGCTCCTGATTGGCTGTTGATAAGCCAATCACAGGGCTGGAAACCCTCAGTCTCCGGAGAGTTCACATAGGCAGGATGTATGTTCCACTTCTCCTGAGGGTTATTTCTTTCAAACGCATCCCTCACGAGAGATGGAACATACATCCTGCCCTTGTGAACTCTCTCGAGAGACTGAGAGTTTCCAGCCCTGCGACTGGCTTATCAACAGCCAATCAAGAGCGTCGTAAGGGACTGGTCTAGACATCAAACGCACGGCTGATGTGAATCTACTATAGTACTAAACATGGCGGAAGCTCCTTAGGACGCCGTGTTTAGTATTAGCCCCTCGGGTATCAAAATATTATATACACCCATTTCTATACTGTGTGGTCCACAAATTATATTAATAAACGATATCTACTTTACATTTGCCTTACGTACAATGTTGAGTACTAGCACACCTCGGAGTAGGTGATGCATAGTAACAAGCAAAAGCAGCATCAACGCCTGACTATAGTAGATTCTCATCAACCATGCACCTGATATCTAGGCCAGTCCCTTACGACGCTCCTGATTGGCTGCTGATAAGCCAATCACAGGGCTGGAATCTCTCAGTCCCGTGACTGGCTTATCAACAGCCAATCAGGAGCGTCGTAAGGAACTAGCCTAGACATCAGATGCACGGTTAATGTGAATCTACTATAGTAACCCCTGCAGCCGAATAATACATATGGAGAAGATGAATAATCTTTCCACTACAGTCTAATTAGTCTTGGATATAGTTCAGACTCCAAAGTATACTATAGTTCAACAAGCTTGCATAATCAGCATTGTGTATTGGAGGGTATGATTGTTTTATTGTCGAAATGTGTTTAATTCGATCTAGCATATGATTCCATTTTTTTAGCATAAAATTTTAGTAATACAAGCGAAACCAAGTAAAATAAAGAAATAAACGATCAGCTGAAAAGCGGCAGTTGTTTATAACGCTAATTTTGTAGATTGTCAAATCTATATAAATAAGTGACCACATAGCAAACTGTAAATACCTCGTAAAATTCTATACACACACACACAAACATATAATATGTGTTTGTTTGTGCATTTCGGTAAGATTTTCAGAATAATATATATATATATATATATATATATATATATATATATATATATTATATATATATATATGTAATGAAATATTACTTTAGAATACTTACATTCGAAACCTGACCTAAAAGTGATAATGCTGTCCCTTACCTTTGGTTTGATAGGCCCGGCGGCAGTTGTAACTTATGTGTTCGGGTTTAACGAAGTGCTCCCCAATTCAACAAATATAGCGCGATATCCTAGAGCTTCCTACGTAAGTCGCTCTGAACGTAAACAAAAATAACAAATACCAAAGCAAAGGTTATGTGGAAGCCGCTCTTTTAGGCTCGACAGCTTTTTCAGGGATGAGAGTATTTGACTGTACAATGTGAAAAGAATGTTTTTCCTTTCTTTTTTCTCTAAAGAACCCCTGGGTGATTTAATTCATGGTCATTCTGATATTTCACAACTTTCTTCGCTTTACATTTATATTATTCTATCACCATACTCCCATTTTAAACACATAAGGATACATTCACTGGTTTCCTAATATTTTCAGATTATGGACTTTTCATTTGAAGACATAATCATTTCCTTAACAAAAAGAAAACCTAAAGTTCCAACTATATGTGACAGACTCCAGTGGAAAATCGCTAAACCTTGTTTCGTCGCATAACAGAAACTGTTTTATGTTTTTTTGCTGGTAGACTAGGACCCATTTAGGATATAATAACCGGTTACAGAACTTGCACCGTCGGGGAAACATTTATATTAAGGATATTCAAAATGGTGGCCGGTGGCTATCAGAAAAACCTAAATTTAACTATAAGTGAGCTAATTGATATAGAGGCTTGAATTTGGTATCAAAATGTATGTTTGTGTACCAAAGGAATACAACTGTGGACTCCAAATTACCATATTTTCATTATTTTCAGACTATAATATAATTATGAGGCCAAATATTTCTCAAAATCTCACATGAGGTCAGAGAATTATATCAACATTACATTATAGAAATGTTCATCAAATTCAATAAAGTACAATTGATCTGTTGAAATTTTATTGATAGAATTCTATGCATATACAGGAATACTTCTATGATTTTATGTCTAGCGCTATTGAATGAATCCCCTCAACTCTGTGTCAACATCATCACCTGCGACATAATCGTCATAATTTCTTCCCTGGAAGCAGAAATTGTGCGAGGATTTCTACATTCCCTCTCTGCATGACTGCAGGCACAAAAGATAAAACTTAAAATACAAGCACTGGAGCAGCTACAGCGTGTAGTGCAACAACATTGTAATGATGATCATCCACATTTAATAATTTTTAGTGCTGACAGAGGAACAGTTGATACATCTGATGGCAAAGCCATTGGGTCTGTTTGTTTGTGTTAGCATTTATGTGCCAGCCATAATGCACAGGATCAGCTTCAAAGGCACATCTCCAGACTGCAGCTTGAAGGCGGGCTCTATACACATGCTGTTCAAAAGCTTCTTTATTAGGAGACAGTACCCTTTGATTTGGAGCAGAATTAAGCTTGTGACTGACCATCTTGTTTCTCCAAACCATGTATCGAAGAGATGTTATATCGGATTCATTTGGAAATCCATAACATGATGCTATGAGTGGTGTGCACTGAGACTTGATCTCTTCCTCAGGTGGACGTGCGTCACCCAGCTTGTAAAGACTCTTCTTTCCATTTTTAAGGACCTAAAGAACTGTTCCTTTCCCGATTTCCCACAAGCAAGACACACTGTCACAACCTGAAAGCTAATGAGAGGATAAAACATTGTTTAAGATATCACTGTGCTTCTCAACTATGGCCTTTATGTCTACACATTTTCTTCCTGACCTTGTACCAGCCATGACCAAATTACATGTGAGCTTCTTTGTTTTGTAGTAGTGAAGTAGCAAAACAAACCTACCAGTGGCATCAACAATGATACATATACTGAGTTTATCACATCTACGTCTTCGTGCGTTGTATGGAGATCAGGTCTCCTTCTTATACTGCCATTACAGATCTCTATTGAAGTTGGTTCAGGTCCAGGAACTACCAGCGGGCGTCTGCTTTGACGTAACAGGTCATTCATCTCTCTAATATATTCACAGATAAGATTGAATAAATGGATCTTGTTCTCTGTAACAGTGAGACAAATCTTTTGAGATGGGAGTGGTGTTACTATGGTCAGCCTAAGTTGCCGGCTGGGATTGCTTTAGATTTTGTGAGACGCATCTTACCAGATTCATCAAACATCGATCTTGGAACACTGGTAAGTTCATGTCCCAGAACATCCTTCACATCAGTGTCTCGAACTATCTGTAGGTCAGTGATGTGTCATATACTTTAACGTCTCTCTAACACTGATCATCTTCCTAGATACAGACATGGTTGCCACTGGTTTTGTGAGTGGCTTGTGAAAACTTTTGAGTCCACCCTTTATCATAACTCCTCATCAACTCTTATTCCAGTTGAACAGGGTTATCAACATTAACAGATGCAGGTGATATCCTTCCAGTGGCAATGTTAGAAAGGTTGCCTGGAAGGTGACTGGTTGGATTCAGGGGATCTATGCTGGTGACCAGCTTATTCTAAATCTTCTGTCTATCTTTGTCATCATTCTGGGTCCTTGATGCACCCTCCTCCTTGTGTGCTGTAACTGTTTGCCTAGCCTAGCCTAACCTTCGCCATTCAAATAAAATATTCGTGCATGCGTGTGTGTGTGTGTGTGTGTGTGTGTATGTGTGTGTGTGTAAGGTTAGCCTGTCTTTCTTTAAAAGTTCTACTTGAATAAGTTAGCTTACGCTAACTTATTCAAGTAGAACTTTAAAGCTAGCAATCATTCATAATAATGCTGCATTTATGAAATACATAAATTTACCGATTTCACCGAGAATTTTACGGAAAATGCTGCAGTAGCATACCCCACATGATGCGTAGGCGGTAGACCAACCAGGGGTTTTTGTTGACATTCACGTTCAGGTGGTATGAGATATTGCCGTGTGCTTTCCACACAAGGTAAAGGAGAGAAAATTAATTCATAATTTGCAGGGTAAACTTTTTTTTACAGTGTTGGAAATATGTCGACCTTCACGACTTCGATACTGTTTTTGTGGGTCGAGATATCTCGACGCTGGCAACAAAAAGCTCACGATTTCTTCCCAAGAAAAGCACAGAATATAAACAAATAGAGCATTGCAACATCTGATTTTACACTTTTTACATTTCTTTAAACAAAACCATGAATTAATCTCCGAAGTCAAACTTCTATGTTAAACAAAAATTAAGATAAGCTGAAAACTAATATTCCCTGATATGCAGTGGCGGCCATTTTAAAATATGGCAATAAAGAATATTCCCCAAGGGTGCTCCTCCTGTACCCAGCTCTTTTATAAGTAGGGTCTAGATAACAAGCAAAACCGCAAAAAATCAAAAGCTATTTTTTGAAACGAGGTTTCACCAAAATTTCCATTCTGCCACTGGACTAGTTCAATAAAATAATTTTATTTTTGAATAAGATATTGTAAAGTTATGAAATTCTTTAGGTTCCCATCCAAACAGTTCCCATATTTTGCAGATTGATTTTCTACTATCAAGTGAGCATTATTAGGTTTACTATTTCAATGGTACAAGAACTTAGACACCTTCAACACCAGGAACATACCGTCTTCACAGAAACTATCGATGAATATGGAGACGGAGGGTGAATGAAAGGAATAAACTGAATCGATAAGTTTTCGGCAGTCAATGTGTTGCTAATAATCTGAGAAGAGATGAAAGCGGAATTTGTGCAGGTCATTCGGGAAGGAAAAGTACCGTTAACTGACGTAAAAGTTGGAATGTATGAAGTGATTACTGAATGCAATTGGAAGATAGAAGTGGAAGCTATGGAGATGAATGATTGCTTTCATAGGTTATGTGGAGTCAGAGTAATTCACGGGAGAAGAAAAGTGTAGATATGAAAGTATATAAAGGAGTGTTTCAAGATGGCTGTGTCATATGGAGAGAATGAGGGAGGTAAGAGAGGGAGATCTCAAATTACTGAGATGAAGAAGGTGCTGAAAGGTAATTTTTTAATGTGCAGTAAGCGAAAGTTGGCATGTGAGGTGAGCGACTCAGAATCTATAGTGAAGATCAAAGCACTTTTGATTTGTCTTTTATGTAGGTATATGGAACAGTTAATGCTAAAGGTTTCTGGATGTGGCGGGAGTTCATTTTAAATCAGCTCTCTAAATTGAATATAGCAGTGACTCACCCAGAATTTTCTTTGGAGATAACATAGATGAGGACTAAGGGAAATTAGTGAGTATATATATATATATATATATATATATATATATATATATATATATATATATATATATTGTCATACTTTTAAATACCAGTTGGGCTATCTAAGACTTAATATTAGAAGGTATATGTGATCTGTGTGTGTCGAAACCCCACCGCCCTACTTCAGAAAGTGCAAACAGAGCCAGAGCAAGCAGTGAAGTAAGGTGGTGCTGTGCTCGACTCACGTTCCTATTTTTGGGTATCAGTGATACCTGCCTCTGCTGGAGTTTAAAAAAAAAGGTAAAAAAAAAAGTAAAAACGCCCAAAAAAAAAGTAAAAAAAAACAAAAGTAAAAAACGCGCCAAACTCTCTGGTGCAATCTAGTTTTCTGTAAAGCGTATAATGCTGTGTGAAACTTTCAGCCACGGCCCATGAACTCAACCATGATCCGGTGGTGACCTCAGCCACAGCCCATGAAACTTGTAGTCGTGGCCCATATGTTGTTGGTACTTATATCGTTCCCAAACGCGCGATTCCCAAACAGCGCTGCGATTTGATACGTTTGATAACTGAACGTAGTTTTTAAGATCTGAGGCGGACAGACTGACAAAGACGTCAACATAGTTTTCTTTTACATAAAACTAAAAAGGTGTGTGGCTAACAGCTTCACCCCTTAAGACTTGCCTAAAAACCGGAAGTTTGTTTCCTTCTGGCTCCATCTCATTCAAAGAAAAAAATATATATACGTAATTATATAAATGAGCACGTGTGTGTTGCGTTTAGTACACATCTATTATAACTTGTAAACTATTTCGACTTGTGAAATACATGCAACTAAATTTAATAATATCGCTCGCTACGCCAGCTGTATCAGCAAAAATGATCTGTTCTGCTGATTAAGTTACTGGATAAATGACTTACTATGTAGAAAGTGGAACCCAAACATAAATGAATTATTGAAAATTACTGCAAATATACGAAAGCCACTTACCTAATATAATGTTTGTCCACTATTTAGACTAATTTGTTGTGGCTATTTTGGATATTACTCTTTTGCTCAATGAAGATGTCATTCTTTCTATCGTTTTAATCAAATCAATTTTTGACATTCATGAAGATAAGTGCTATTATAAACCCAGCAGTAATGAAATTAAGGTAAAAGGAATTTTATCTGATGTTTCAGTGAATTTAGTTACATAACCTATAAACAACTGGAAACATGAATCAGAGATTTCATGTCGTGCAGCAGTGAAAAAAGAATAAATGAAGGAGTAAAACAGGTACGGATCTGAATCACTAGTCAAGTCCACATGAAAATCTTTTGCTTTGGCCTCATCCTGTTACCAGATAGAGAAGCAGGCAGACGGCAGATACACTAAGGTAGAAGACTTTAAATATTTTAATGGAAATTCTGTTAAAAAATTAATTGAATCTGTAATGCAGTATCATTTTCCTTCATTTATTAGTCTTGTCAGTGATGAACACTCAACGAAAAACTCACAATAATATCAACTTCATTGGTACTTTCATTCTCAAACGTATAAATTGAGTTAAGTATATCGTAGTTTAACCAGACCACTGAGCTGATCAACAGTTCTCCAAGGGCTAGCCCGAAGGATCAGATATGAACTAATTGGTTACCTAGCAACGGGACCCACAGCTTATTGTGGGATCCGAACAACATTATATCGAGAAATTAATTTCTAATCACCAGAAACAAATGCCTCTGGTTCCACGTTGGCAGAGCGGAGAATCGAACTCGGGACTACCGAATTGGTAGGCGAGCAAGTAACCCACTCGTCCAACGAAGAACCTTAAATGTATAGAAAACGGAAGTAAGTCTTTTGTTATGATTCACTTGATAATAAAAAATCTGTTGTTGATTTAGATTAGGCTGACTTTGTGCCATTCCTGGGCCTCGTGAACCTTGAACTCTTCCTGACCAAAAGGCATGAAGAATTCTGTAAATGCAGCCGGTTTTATTTCGGATACAACAGTGCGTTAGTGATTTCTAAAAAAAAAAAAAAAAAAAAAAAAAAAAAAAAAAAAAGTAAAATAATTAGGATTTGTAAAAGGACTATAGAATTCAACATAAATGAAGCTTTACGAAGTAGCATGATTAAGACTGGTCGATCATAAAGCGAAAGACAGCTTTGCAAAAGTAAAAAATGTGAGATTTTCAAGTACAAATAAAGGTATATACCTAGAATTAATGGTCCTTACTAAAATAAAATTAACTCGCTCAATAGAGTAACTGAAAATGTGTACCAAAAATTAAAACTTGAATCATTAATCCAGTATGACAGGTAATTCTAGCTAGTTCAGCAGTCCACTTGTCCATAGCTAAATGATGTACTACGCGATGAACGTGGAAACGAATAATATTTTTGAATTTAAAAATATAAAGTATTGAGAATTATAGAAAAGGAAAACAGGATGACAAAACTGCGACTCCCTTTGGCTATTATCTTTCCTCGTATCAGTTATTTCCTGTCAATTCTTTAATGATGCTAATGAGGTATTTGGAAAACTCTAGGGACTTTTACCTGAGCGCTCTCTCTCTCTCTCTCTCTCTCTCTCTCTCTCTCTGCCAAGGTTTTGTGTTTAAATGTCCACAGCACCTTTTTGTAACAATTCCTCCCTCCGTCTTATACGTTCAGACATTTAATGCTGTATTATTATTATTATTATTATTATTATTATTATTATTATTATTATTATTATTATTATTGAACTAAGGAACCTCCGTAACGAGCATTTGATATTGACAATTAATAGTCACAGTAGTGTTAAAAGTATATTTTTGTGCAATGTTAAAATTACTGGGAGAGACTTTCGGATACTGCTCCGTATCCCTCTTCAGTCCTACCGATGGTGAAACAATGGAGGGAGTGTTATGACAGCGCAAATAACTGGTTCAAGGCGGATACTTTTAAGTGTTAGTCAGGTAACCCCGTTCCATTGTTTCTGTTGGCGAGACGGCTGGAACGGCGAAGTGGTCGTTCAGGTGATTCCAGCTTAGCAGACACTCTATCAGTGCCATGACTTTCAGCTATAGCAACGTCAGTCATCTGAGATAAAAGAGAGGTGGAAGCAATATCAGGGGTATCACAATCACCAGGCATATGGATCTTACGATTTTAAGATACATATACCTGGTGATTGTGAGACTTCTGATATTGCTCCAACCTCTCTTTTATCCCAAATGACTGACGTTGCTATAGCTGAAAGTTATGGCACCGATGGAGTGTCTGCTGAGCTGGAATCACCTGAACGACCACTTCGCCGTTCCAGCCGTCTCGTCAACAGAAACCATGAGTAGGACTGAAGAGGGATACGAAGCAGTATCCGAAAGTCTCTCCCAGTAATTTTTAACCTTGTACAAAAATATGTTTTTAACACTACTGTGGCTTTTAATTGTCATTATTATTATTATTATTATTATTATTATTATTATTATTATTATTATTATTATTATTAGTCCTTGAAAAGTCGCCGATTTATGTAGATAACACCTCCGTATTTCTTGTGCACCACTATCAGCGCTTTATAGCTTTTACTTTTCAATCGATAAAATCTTTTATTTTTCAGTTCATTACAGCTTTAGTTTTTAAATCTATTGTGGCTTTCATTTTTAAATCTATTATAGCTTTTATTTTTTAAGCGAAGTACATCACTGAATGAGGTTAGATCGCCGAAGGATTTATATATATATATATATATATATATATATATATATATATATATATATATATGTGTGTGTGTGTGTGTGTGTGTATGGTTATATATATATATATATATATATATATATATATATATATATTATATATATATATATATATATGTGATATATTTTCTTGAAAAATAGTTGGTTCGCTAATCTTGACATAATTCGTCATGTTGTAGGAGACATCTGTTAATATTTCTTTAATATAATTCTTATAACTATTATCACTATTATTATCAGAAGTAGTTGCAATTGCAATTGTAGCGGTTGTACTATTATCATTGTCTCCCCCTTTTTATGCCTGACTTTTAATAACTGAACGCAACCCCAAATTCAGAAACAGTTTTTTCCCCCCCTTTAAGCGTCACTTTACTATATGTTTTGCAAATCTCTGTCACTTCATATCCCGTTCTCTGACTCCTATCTTTTGCAACGTTGTTTTCTTATCGCCCGTTTCAATTTTCCTTTTGTTGTTTCCTTATAGCTCGTTTCAATTTTTCGCATTTTGCATTCAACAATATACGTTTGCAAGACGATTGTCTCCCTTTGCTAGAACTGATATATATAGTGTGTATTTGATCTTATCTATACAGGGTCTTTAGGCTTGAATGCTTTCCTTCATCAGTCATATGCATAAACAGTGGAACTTCCCTTCATGTTTTTGGGAATAATATTGTCAGTCGGTTCATCCCACTTTATTTTGCTTATGTCAGTTAATTTTTCGCTCGCTAATGCACCTTCTCGCTACTCTCATCTCCGTATATGGTTTTATTTGCAGGAAGCAGTCGCAGATAACGAATTTGTACTAGACTTTGTCTTGTGTATTTCTTTCTGTAAAGTCAACAAGTGGTTAGCATTGCTTACCTATCTTGTAATCAAGATGACACTTGAAGTCTATTACTATGTATAATTTATCTGAGATCGACAAATAGACAAACAGAGAGAGAGAGAGAGAGAGAGAGAGGCGATATTTGTTTCTAATTTTTGGTTCGCGGTTTAGCTTCCGTCTGCAGCAGTTGGTAAATTGTTCGAGGTGAGGACGACAGGTCATTGAGACCTAACATACCTGAACCGAAACGTTATCCTTTTGAGTTACCCGAATCACTAGTTCAAAGAAATTCTTTGACTTATTCAAACCATCCTTTGCGCATTTCGCAGCTTCTGTGTCTTCCAAACCTTTCTTCCGATTCTAAGAGGACGACTGTTGATAAGTACCACTTCATTTTGAACATTATTTATACGCTTTTAGATATCTCTTATTTGCTGTAGTCATTTTAGTTATCGAACTAAACTGAATATATAGTTTAGGCCAAAGGCCGAACGCTGGGACCTATAAGGTCATTCAGCGCTTAAACGGAAATTGACAGTAAACAGATTTGAAAGGTGCAACAGGAGGAAGCTTCTTCACTTTGCAGTTGCACTATGAATCAATTGTTATTAGAGGGTGGAAAGTATGAAAATGAATGGAGGTACAGTAAAAGAAATGAAAGGGGTTGCAGCTAGGGGCCGAGGGGACGCTACAAAGAACCTTAAGTAATGCCTGCAGTGTGCCGTACGCAGGAAGTGCACTAACGACACTATCCTCCTTCGGGGATTTTAGTTATCAATTGTACGCTTTCCTTGCTGCACTCAATCCATATCTTGTATTTATGCGTTTCATTCCAGTTTAACGTTAAGTCGTCTTCATGTCTTATATCTTTAGGAAATTCATTTCCTTTCTTGTCATACCTCGTAGATAAGCATATATATGCTTTCAGAATTATTTTGCCTGTGTTGGGCATTACACGTTTTATGACCACCTCCATGGCGCGATCATTTTAGTACATCTTTATGTTGTGCGTGATTCCTTCAGTTTACGTATTCTTTTATTCTCAACAATTTAAAATCTAACTGCAGTTCTTGCTTACTTGATTGCGTGTTACCATTCATTAGGAGAGTCAGGTTCCCATAACACTGCAGCAGAAAGATGGACCAGATTTTATCAACAAATCGCGTCAAATGATGATTGACAGTTGGTTGAATCTGTCATGGACTGTTGAACTGCCTTCACCTTGTAACTGTTTTTCTTCTTCTTCTTCTTCTTCTTCTTCTTCTTCTTCTTCTTCTTCTTCTTCTTCTTCGTCTTCTCCTTATTATTATCATTTTTATTATTACTATTATTAGAGAGGAATGAGACCCTTTGATTATGTATTAACTTTCAGACATATCTAGATGTAATCCGGAAGGATCTTATTTACCCTGAACATTAAAGAGAGTTATTATTCTCTCTAGCCTTTATTATTATTATTTATAATAAATGCTGCTGTCGTTTTACTGTAGTAGTATGCAGTGTTAAGGTAGTCTAATATTAATATGCAAGTGCATGAACGTAATCAGGAATTAATTGTTTTTGCATTTTTGTTTACCAAATGTTTTCAGATGTCAATGTAAAAGTAGCATCAACTACTTTCTCTGATTTCATCAATCTGATCCTTACCTTACCAAATGATTAGTCTCTGATTTCCCCTGTAGTGTAGTGCCGCCAATGCACCTCACGTGGTATGCTATAGGCAGTACTAAAGGGCCTTTGCAGCGTCCCTTCGGCCCTCAGCTGAGCCCACTTTTTAGGTTTTTATTTTATCCTCCATTACTGACTCCTTTCTTCAGTCATTCAGTCCAGCCTCTCTTACTGTTACTTCCTAGTGAAACTAGAGGATTTTCTTTCATTTCCACCTTTAAATCCTTGTGTTTAGCCTTCTCTATTTTTTATCTCTTTAACTTGATGCTCAAACTGTCAGCTCCTTCTCACTGTCTTGAGCACCGAATACTCGAAAGTGTTCTAGTACTTGGCTTGACGACCTAGATTCCATAAAATCAGTCCAATCCATCTTGCTAATTTCCACCAAGAAAGAAGATTAGACCTATGCATTCATACGGCCTAGGAAACTTGTTGGATATCCTTCTACATCAATATTGTTTTCTTTGAATGAGTAGCTGCCACAAGACAAGTCAGCCCACTTTGGGGTGCAATATTTAAACCTCGACTCCCTTTCGTACCCTGTAGACATTGGCTTGTTGTACACAAGGTCTATAGACCTTGGTTGTACACGTCCCGCACTGGGATATGTGTGGTGATGCCGGTTAATGTTATTGTCGGACTCATTTTGTCACGTCTTTATAGTTCCAGCTTCGACATCGCATCGCCGGCATCAGAAGACAGTTTATACGCACCACAATATTTTTCAGTACACTGCGATACTAAATACCGTAACTCAGTTTTGCCAAATACATAATCTTATAATCATTTTGTATGTGTAATTGTGCATATAAAAATCTGCGCGTATGCATGAAGAGGTATTAGGTATACGTTTAATAGGGAGGCTACAAGGTCGTACACTAAGACTCAATGTTTATCTTCTTTTTTTTTTCTAAAGTTTCACTGTCCCATCGAAAATCTATGAAGCGTTGGCAACAAAAAATTATCGGATAGCCAGTATTTCCATATGTTGATAACATTCCCCATTAAACTAAGCACTAATAACATCTGGTTTTGTGCTATTGCCATCCTAATAGTTGATCAAGTATTATTTTGTAAACGAATCCAACTAAATATGTTTCATTCCCGATGAGTTTGAACAAAATCCGTATGTAGCAACTAAAGTGT
>NC_087213.1:37301335-37306335 GCF_015104395.2 Macrobrachium nipponense
AATATCCTAATTCGCTCTTAACCTCGAATATATTTTTCATATATGCTTAACCGAAGGGGAATTTTTTCTCGATAATAGATTTACCTGTACTTGGGCGCGAACGCAGGTATTATTAATCCAGGGACCGTCAGTGGAAGCGATACCACCCAACCGCGAGAGGCTTAAAGGTATATGTCGTCTCTTCACCTCAAATACTTTCTCGCGCTGAAGTATTCGTTGGTGGAGACAAACATCAACCCGCCTCGACTCCGGTAGTTAAGTAGCGCTTTTGCACACGTAGCATTTACATAAGTCATATCACATTACTGTTGATTCATATAACATATATCGAGCTACAATCCTCCTTTAATATCTAATTCGCTCTACCTCGGAATTAATATATTTTCATATATGCTTAACCGAAGGGGAATTTTTTTCTCGATAATAGATTTACCTGTACTTGGGCGCGAACGCAGGTACATTATAAATCCAGGACCGTCAGTGGAAGCGATACCACCCAACCGCGAGAGGCTTAAAGGTATATGTCGTCTCTCACCTCAAATACTTTTTGCGCTGAAGTATTCGTTGGTTTGGAGACAACATCAACCCGCCTCGACTCCGGTAGTTAAGTAGCGCTTTTGACAACACGTAGCATTTTACATAAGTCATATCACATTACCGTGATTCATATACATATATCGAGCTACAATGTCCTTTAATATCTAATTCGCTCTACCTCGGAATTAATATATTTTCATATATGCTTAACCGAAGGGGAATTTTTTCTCGATAATAGATTTACCTGTACTTGGGCGCGAACGCGAAGGTACATTATAAATCAGGACCGTCAGTGGAAGCGATACCAACCCAACCCCGCGAGAGGCCTTAAGTATATGTCGTCTCTCACCTCAAATACTTTCTCGCGCTGAAGTATTCGTTGGTTTGGAGACAACATCAACCCGCCTCGACTCCGGTAGTTAAGTAGCGCTTTTGACAACACGTAGCATTTTACATAAGTCATATCACATTACCGTGGATTCATATACATATATCGAGCTACATGTCCTTTAATATCTAATTCGCTCTACCTCGAATTAATATATTTTCATATATGCTTAACCGCAAGGGGAATTTTTTCTCGATAATAGATTTACCTGTACTTGGGCGCGGAACGCAGGTACATTATAAATCCAGGACCGTCAGTGGAAGCGATACCACCCAACCGCGAGAGGCTTAAAGGTATATGTCGTCTCTCACCTCAAATACTTTCTCGCGCTGAAGTATTCGTTGGTTTGGAGACAACATCAACCCGCCTCGACTCCGGTAGTTAAGTAGCGCTTTTGAAACAACGTAGCATTTTACATAAGTTCATATCACATAGTTACCAAGTGATTCATATACATTATATCGAGCTACAATGTCCTTTAATATCTAAATTCGCTCATACCTCGGAATTAATTAATATTTTCATATATGCTTAACCGAAAAGGGGAATTTTTTTCTCGATAATAGATTTACCTGTACTTGGGCGCGAACGCAGGTACATTATAATCCAGGACCGTCAGTGGAAGCGATACCACCCAACCGCGAGAGGCTTAAAGGTATATGTCGTCTCTCACCTACAAATACTCTCGCGCTGAAGTATTCTGTTGGTTTGGAGACAACATCAACCCAACCTCGACTCCGGTAGTTAAGTAGCGCTTTTGACAACATGTAGCATTTTACATAAGTCATATCACATTACCGTGATTCAATATACATATATCGAGCCTACAATGTCCTTTAATATCTAATTCGCTCTAACCTCGGAATTAATAATTTTTCATATATTGCTTTAACGCCGAAGGGAATTTTTTCTCTGATAATAGATTTTACCTGTACTTGGGCGCGAACGCAGGTTACATTATAAATGCTCCAGGACCGTCATGGAAAAGCGATACCCCCCAACCCAAACCGAGAGAGGCTTTAAAGGTATATGTTCGTCTCTTCACCCTCACAAATACTTTCTAGTTTCTCGCGGCTGAAAGTATTCGTGTTGGTTTGGAGACAACATGCAACTCCCGCCTCCGACTCGCCGGTCAAGTTAAGTAGCGGCTTTTGACAACACGTAAGCATTTTACATAAGTCATATCAACATTACCGGTCGATATTTCATATACCATTATGCGAGCTACAATGTTCCTTTAATATCTAATTCGCTCTACCTCGAAATTAATATATTTTTCATATATGCTAACCGAAGGGGAATTTTTTCTCGATAATAGATTTACCTGTACTTGGGCGCGAACTACCGGAGTCGAGGCGGGTTGATGTTGTCTCCAAACCAACGAATACTTCAGCGCGAGAAAGTATTTGAGGTGAGAGACGACATATACCTTTAAGCCTCTCGCGGTTGGGTGTATCGCTTCCACTGACGGTCCTGGATTTATAATGTACCTCGTTCGGCGCCCAAGTACAGGTAAATCTATATCGAGAAAAAACTTTCCCCCTTCGGTTTAAGCATATATGAAAATATATTAATTCCGAGGTAGCGAATTAGATATTAAAGGACATTGTAGCTCGATATAGTATATGAATCACGGTAATGTTGATATGACTTATGTAAAATGCTACGTGTTTTTTCAAAAGCGCTACTTAACTACCGAGTCGAGGCGGGTTGATTTTGTACTCCAACCAACGAATACTTCAAGCGCGAGAAAGTATTTGAGGTGAGGAGACACATATACCTTTAAGCCCTCTCGCGGTTGGGTGGTATCGCTTCCACTGACGGTTCCTGGAATTTATAAATGTACCTGCGTTCGCCAGCCAAGTAACAGGTAAATCTATTATCGAGAAAAAATTCCCCGTTTCGTTAAGCATATATGAAAATATATTTAATTCCGAGGTAGAGCGATTAGATTTATTAAAGGCATTGTAGCTCGATATATGTATATGGAAATCACGGTAATGTGATATGACTTATGTAAAATGCTACGGTGTTTGTCAAAAGCGCTACTTAACTACGGACCAGTCGAGGCGGGTTGATGTTGTCAACCAACGAAATACTTCAGCGCGAGAAAGTATTTGAGTGAGAGACGCATACCTTTCAAGCCTCTCGCGGTTGGGTGGTTATCGCTTCCCCAATGACGGTCCTGGATTTATAATGTACCTGCGTTCGCGCCCAAAAAAAAAAAAAGTACAGGTAAATCTATTATCGAGAAAAAATTCCCCCTTCGTTAAGCATATATGAAAATATATTAATTCCGAGGTAGAGCGAATTAGATATTAAAGGACATTGTAGCTCGATCTATGTATATGAATCACGGTAATGTGATATGACTATGTAAATGCTACGTGTTTCAAAAGGCGCGACTTAACTACCGGAGTCGAGCGTTGATTGTTGTCCCTCCAAACCAACGAATACTTCAGCTCGAGAAGTATTTGAGGTGAGAGGACTACATATACCTTTATGCCTCTCGCGGTTGGTGTATCGGCTTCCACTGACGTTCCTGGATTTATATGACCTGCGTTCGCGCCAAGTACAGGTAAATCTATTATCGAGAAAAAATTCCTCCCCCCCTTCCCTTCGGTTAAGCATATAGTGAAATATATTAGATATCCGAGTAGAGCGATTATGATATTAAAGGACATTGTAGCTCGATATATGTATATGAATCACGGTAATGTGATATGACTTATGTAAAAATGTTACGTGTTGTCAAAAGCGCTACTTAACTACCGGAGTCGAGGCGGGTTGATGTTGTCTCCAAACCAACGATACTTCAGCGCGAGAAAAGTATTTGAGGTGAGAGACGACATATACCTTCAAGCCTCTCGCGGTTGGGTGGTATCGCTTCCACTGACGGTCCTGGATTTATAATGTACCTGCGTTCGCGCCCAAGTACAGGTAAATCTATTATCGAGAAAAAAATTCCCCTTGCGGTTTTAAGCATATATGAAAATATATTAATTCCGAGGTAGAGCAATTTAGATATTAAAGGACATTGTAGCTCGATATATGTATATGAATCACGGTAATGTGATATGACTTATATATAGATATATATATATATATATATATATATATATATATATATTACATATATATATATGTATATATATATATATATATATATATATATATATATATATATATATATATATATATATATATATATATATATATAGTGTGTGTGTGTGTGTGTGGTATGTATGTGTACTCTCGTAAACAGGCCATTGGCGAGTCCAATAAGTTTGACAATATTTTTTCTTTATATTTTTTTTTTTTTATAATTTTTATGACTGGTTATATATATATATAGTGTGTGTGTGTGGTGTGTGTGTGTGCGTGCGTTGTGTGTGTGTGTGTGTGTGTGTGTGTGTATGTAGCCTGCAGGGATAAATATTCAGTGTAGAGGTAGATCCATATTATATATCTATATATATATATATATATATATATATATATATATATTATATATATATACATACATATATTCAAAATTCCACCTCGTCTCCTCCCAGAAAAAATACATTTACATTGAAAATTTACGCCCTTTGACACGAGGACGAGGGTTTGAACAAGAAAAAAAAAGGGTTTAAAACTAACTTCCAGGCATAAGCCCAGGGTTACTGAAGAGGGAGGAATTTACATAAAAGCTGGACTCTAGTTTTAAAAGCACTGTATTTACATAAATTTACAGAGGTCCAGGAAACACAAGGTTAAGAGAACTTCTCTCAGTCTACCCGAACACGTGGGGGAGCAGCCGGTCACATGGTTAGGATAATTGCGCAATGGAGCAAAATTGCAAGCTTCGAAGGACTTCCAAGTTCTACCACAGCCAGGCACAGCGTTTGTCTGCAAGTAGAGGGGGCAAGGCATAACGGCAGGCACACGTGGGGAAACTTTACTCACTGTTTTTCTCTCATCAAAAGGCCACTCGGGGGGAAAGGAAATGATGACTGGGGAAATTTGCACACCAGGGAACTATTCGTGGCTTAAATTCACTAGGGGAATATTACTATTATCACAGGAGAGTAAT
>NC_087213.1:37308835-37323835 GCF_015104395.2 Macrobrachium nipponense
TTTTTTTAAAGTTGGATCTGAAGGCTTTGTAGTGACAAGTGTATCCAAAAATGAACAAAGAATTTGAGAGTTTAAGAGGGCATTGTGGCTATTACAATTACATATGTTATCTGGTAAAAAGTAACAAGTAGATTCTATATATAAATATATATATACTATTTATATATATATATATATATATATATTATATATATATATTTTATATATATATATAAGTATATATATATATATATATATATATATACGTATTATATATAATATATATATATATATATATATATATATATACAAAACCCCCTTTTGACAAAACTAAACAAATTGACAACCTGTTGGCAGCAGGCGCCCTCCAACTGCAAGCATGTCACTAAGCTAAAAAGCTCACATAAATACAAAAATACAAAAATACACTGTATATTTCCCAAAGCAGATGAACATAAAATAGAACAAATGATTAATAACTCATAGTGATAAAAGCCCAAGTCTGCCCCACAAAGAAAACTATAAGTTATCATTCCACTCTCCTGGTTTAGTCTAAGTAATCACTCCTAGGCTCAAAATGTCAACTGCTACATTGTAATAGTAAAGTTTAGAGAATCCCGTTTCTAGTACCATGATATGGAACTCATCTGTAACAAAGATATATTAGGCATAATATTACACAATATTAAATAAAGGTATACACTGCACACTTCTCTCTTTTCAAAGGCAATTGTTTCTAAGACATTTAAATATGTGCCATACCTTGAGATGGGTTTTCTCCGGATACTTGGCGTCCTCTCGACCGTCCTTCCTCTTATCACAAAGGAATGTGTATCTCCCTCAAGTGCCTTGAACAGCCGGACCTATTATGCACATACAAATGAATGCACACATCTGCCCCACCCCAAGATCGCCCATGGATATAGTACGGCCAACCACCAGCCAAAAATGCACACACATCAGATTCCTTCGTTCAAGAAGGCTATCTCTACGGCGCTCTCTGGCAGTGCCTTGTCTCCAAGCGAGGAGAGCTGACATATGTAATTCACTGACACTAGCCTATAATATGGCTCGGCTACCTATGCTCTTTGTGCACTCCTGTTGCACACCACATCAGCAACTAATGCACAATGTATCAATTTGCCACATGATTTAGGCCGGCTACCTCCGTTGCAGGAGCCCTTGTACCTTGCCGGATGCACAGAAGTTTAAGAACTCCTAGCGCACAAATTGTGATCAGTAAGACAGCGAGCATGACCATAATTACTGGAATTGTGTAACGTTCATTGATGAAAGGCTCCTCCTCATCACTAAGAAAAGCAGAACTCGATGAATAGTTGTAGACGCAGATCGAGTACGTAAACCACCTCGAAACAACTCATCACACGCCATTATTAAGCGTCTGCGACCCTCGTGAGTGTATCCAACACCCCTCGTCACGAAACTGTACATTCGACGTTTTCTACTGAAGGAAACGTGGTCACCACCCCATTGTCAAGGAAATATCCCGTGACTTCCATGCAAGTGCTACTCACACCCGCCTCATAGAAGATTGGAGACTCCTGATTTTTCCCAGAACGTATCCTGTGATGATATACCGACGACATCTCATCCATTGCAAAGGCAATCCATAGAATCGCCATTCGTGTGTAGACTCGACTCGACTTCTGGTACTGTAGAACGAAGTCATTTCCATCGTCATCATCCCGTGAAGTTGGGAATTCTCTAAAGTCATCGTGTGTCTCTATTTAAAAAGTCTACATGGTCATAGAATAACTAGTCTTGCTTTACCCCACAAATCCGTCATTAATTAATATACTCAAATATTAAAAATTTCTCACTAAAGAAAATATAATCTTTACCCACTGAATCCTCACAAGTAATCCCATATCTTACAAACACACTATCAAAAGAGAACCCATAATGTCTAACAGCAAAAACCCTTTCATTGTTTATATAACTAACCTCCATGAAATATAATTAACCTCCATGAAATATAATGCCGAACACCCCTTCTATCTAACTCACATACCCCGACAAATTATATCTCCTATCTAAAATGGAAATGCTATTTAAAGCTTAACACCAATTACGACATCTCTCGTAGGAAAAGAAAAAAAAAGAAAAAAAAAGATAACAACAATAGTAAGTGAACTTTCCCCCTTACATAAGAGAAGGGAAAACATATATAATTCAACATTTTCCTCAAAATGCAATATGTACCATTACGGAATTTGCTACTGCAACAATCCCATCGACCAGAAACGACCGGAAAACCACCCCCTTACATGGTACATCTCCGTGGAATGCCATAGTCAACATCTACGAGAATAGTGCAAATCTCCGAGTAATCAACTCCAAAGGAAAAAATCAGCAACCGGACTCATCACAGCATTATCAGCAAAAATCCCCCAGTGAACACCCCAGGTGCTTCTAACCGCACAATAGATTTGTTTAGTCAGACTTGCAACGCCCGAAACCATTATTCCACAAATATTTCATACTAACACCATACAGCCACATTCCACAAATTTATCACCAGGATATCACCAAGGTGGCCCCCCCCTCCCCCCCGCCCCCCCCCCCCCCCCCCCCCCACAAAAAAAAATTGTCCTTAAATCATAACTCCCCACGACATTACCCCAATTATATAAAACCAACCCAACAATGCAGAGTAGTGGTCACTATCGTCCCCAATGTCACAACAAACAGAAAGAAAGTTCAAAGCCCAAAATTTCATACACTTAGGAATTATCACATGTATTATTCATGGCTTGAACAGTGAGTGAGTTTATCTAAGTCTTTAATGACTGTAATGATTTGCTTATCAGAAGAATCAGTACATGCCCGGTTAAATTGGATATTACTGGATTTGAGTTATTCGTCATAAAAGTAGGAAACGGTGCTATTTTTGATGATTGCCAAGCATCGGAAGAATCAAAAGGAATCGTGATCATAATTCTATAATTTTCAACGCTGAAACTGATATTAGGCTATAATAGAATTCTACTTTATGGGCATCCAATAAAGGAATATAACCTAGCTTCTCCGTCCGTTTTCCAAAGTTAACGTCAAATCTTTAATAGGCATGAGGTGAGGAGATAACACACCCCTTTGTTGCTAACGTAATTGCTTCTACGTAATCTTTTTGACGTTTCAATAAAATGTGATATTTTCACACGGATATGATCTATTTTCGAACTATAGTAAGCTAAAGTAGCCAGCAAATGTTGAACTTCCATGACCCTGATCGATATTATTTGAATGTTCATTAACGATATTCATTATTTGATTGATCGAAGATAACTGGCTGCGAAGTTCTGATAAGGCCAGTTCCGTGTTTTGTGTTGCAAAAACTCAATTCTTTTATTTTGATTATTTATCTTGAGGCGATTTGAGATTCCTAAGCCTAGATTCGCAACTGATCCTAAGATGTTTAGTCCAGCTAGAATAAGCGGGTTGCGACGCTCAACAGTATTGTGCCGCACAGACCACATCAGCAGGTCACGAGCGAGTTCTTCTGCCTCGGCGGTTTTATTTTGTATGTCATAAGACAACATTTCCGCGACGCTTAGCGTTTGAGCTAGTGAAATCTCTGAGTTAGCATGAAAATTACGTTCATGCATTTCCTTAAGGGAAATACCAAACCTCATCAGGTCATTCTTTAAGTTAAGGACGTCATCTTCAGGTAAGAAAAATGGCGTGCATATCTACCTCGATAACAATATTACTTGACACGATAAATACATCATCGATTCTCTCGATAATCGAGCCATGATTAAATTCTATGTCTTTAGTCCTAGCACTCTTTCCATACAACAAAGATGTCTGAATACACAATATCACTCCTAACAATAACAGATTCATTTTTGAAAACCTGCAATGAGTAAAACAGATGTAATAACTCGCGTAAAAGAATAGGTTTACATACAATATGATTAATAGATATACATATATAATTTATTATACAAGTTTCATAAATACAACCATTTTTTCCCTCACTCCATCTATCTTTCTTTAGATTCTGATATGTGCCAATGGGGACTATTCTCACATCAGTGGTTTGGATACATTTTGAACCTAACTCTATGGCCGTTAAATTTTCTAAAATGTTAAACTGGGGCCTTCAAACTTAGGTGTCGTTTAGTTTAGTTCAAACCTTTACGTACGTATACTTGTATGTATACCTGATCGCCCACGGCATAGTTCTAGTTGGCTTAGCTATTTTATCATGATTTTTTTCATTATTATCTGAGCTTCTTCTAAATTCTTACGAATTATATTATATCGACTTATGCTTGCATCCATAACATCCTTTAGAGATTTGATAAATTAGTTGTAGGCTTTAAGATGTGGAAGGCGTTCGGGCCGGGATACCGTACAGTGCCTCGTGCGGTGTCATTTTAATAGATACGTGATACGAGTGATTAAGTGTGCTTAGTACCGCAGGTATGGCAATGTCCCAGTTGGGATCTGCCCCCCCTAAGGTGGGACCCTTAAATGTTTAAAACCTTACGATTTGCCTTTCCACTAGCCCATTAGACTCTGGGTGATAGATCATGGTATTGACTTTCTTTATACTAAGGAATTCGCACAAAAAAAGGAGTTAAGGAAATGAGATTATTGCAACTCACCCCGCCCGAGTCTGAGATAATGATGTGTGGAATTCCATGTTTACAAATGTAGCACTCGTAAAACTTCCTAGCGCACTCGACCGCGGTTTTTGTTTTAAGCGCTATAAGTTCTGTATATCGAGTCAAAGCGTCTATAATTACTAGGAGGTGCTTATTTCCTCTGTCTGACTCTTGTAAAATCCTGTTAATAAATCTAAATGTACTCTTTCAAAGGGTTGATTTGGCACGGGTAAGCCCCTAGGCTGACAGGGGTCTTCGTGTGCCCTTTGTATTCTTGACAAGTGCGACAATTTGCTATGTGCTTTTTTATATCTCTAAGCATCGTATGCCAATAAAATAAGGATTTGGCTTTCTGTGACATTAGGGTATAACCCGGGTGTCCGTGCAGTGGATTTTCATGCAACCACTTAAGACGTGGTATGAGTGAGATAGGCACCACCACCTGGTTGTTATTCAACTGCGGTGTGTTGCGGGTTCCTCGTCACAGATCTACACAGGAGATTTTCCTGTAGGATATAATTCTTGTTGCTATACTTTAGGTATTCTTTTCCCTTCGGATTTCCTTTGTAACGCCAATGATGATTTTTTTCTATTTGCGGATCTTTTTCTTTGTTCTGTCTGTAATAGTTCAGCACTCCAGCCCAGATCTTCCTGTTCGGATATAGTTTTAACAACGGGCATGGAGGTTGAGATATCTATTAATTCAGCTAATGGCTCGGTACAAGATGAAGAGGGGTTGCGTGATATGCGTCAGCAATGATATTTGCTTTCCCAGGTAAATACCCGATCCTCGCGCAAAGTCCTGAATGATCATGTGCCACCAGAGTTCGCTTGGGGCTGTGGACGAAAGCCTTTTAAAAGGAAGTCGGGTTAGGGGCTTTATGATCAGTGAGAACCTTGACGGGATAACCGTAGATTATGAATTTAAAGTGCACGAGTGAATTAACAATAGCGAGCCCTTCCTTGTCTATTACTGCATATTTACTTTCGGAAGGTCTCGTTTACGTGAATAAAAAGCTATAGGAAAAACTGTCTATCATATTGTTGAAGCAATACCCCAACCTACTCCTAGGTCTGAGGCGTCTGTTGCTATGAAAAATTCCTTATGGAAGTCAGGAAATTTCAAGATAGGAGAAACTACATAGTTCATCTTTCAATTTATCGAACGCCTGTTGATGAATTTCAGACCATACGAAATCTACGCCCTTTTTTATAAGATCGGTTAGGGGAGCGGCTATGATGGAGTAGTTCCTAATGAACCTCCTATAATATCCGCTACACCCTAAAAATTGCTGTATTCCCTTGACGTTAGTAGGTATCGGAAAGTTACGGATAGCCGACACCTTATCGTGGACGACTTTAAGACCTTCACTAGAAACCGTGAAAACCTAGATAGACTAGTTCTGGTTTTAAAAAATTCACACTTACTTATCTTTACCCTTAAATTATGCTGCCTTAACCTTTGTAACACTAACTCCAATTTACGTAAATGCTCCTCTAATGTGTTGGAAAAGATTACTAAGTCATCCATGTAGGCATGTAAGATATCTCCCAACAAGTCTCCAAACACGACGTTTATCATACGAGTAAAAGTTATAGGAGCACAACGTAAACCAAAAGGCATACGCAAAAATTCATAATGTCCCCTGGCTGTGCTGAAGGCAGTGTATGGGATACTTTCTTGTTCCATCGGAATCTGATGAAATCCTTTTAGTAAGTCTTAGGCTTGTAAAAATATTTATTCTGGCCTAGTAAAGATAGGATATCATCGGTACATGGTACTGGGAATCTGTCAGGGATTGTTTCTTCGTTTAAACGACGAAAATCTACGCATATCCGCCAAGTTCGATCTTTTTTTCGGTACTACTATTAACGGAAAATTATAAGGGTCCTGTTTGATTTCCTAATGACTCCTTCCTTTAACATTTTACCTACTTCCTCTGTTATCTCATTCTGAAATTTCATAGGAAGTCGGTACGAAGGTACATAGATTACTTTCTGTTTGTCCTTGAGCCTGATTTGAATGCTCTATGACATCCGTTCCTAAAGTTCCATTCGTAGTGGAAAAAACATCATGATATTTAGTTAACAGATTCAAAATTTCTGCTGAATTTCTTCTTCTTGAATATCTTTATTTGATTTTGTTCTTTATAGATTGCAAAAGGGTTTTCATCCGCGACTGATTGAGCGTGATTTATCTCAGCTACGGTAAGAATGCGATGTTTATAAACACTTCGGCATCCAAGATATGTTGATTTTTTGTGGATTACTAAAGTGGTATTCAAATGATTACAGACTTCGATATTACATTGCTGTTGTGAGCCGACTGTATAAACGGCTTGTGTGACGGATAATCCGTGTGTTTTCAAAGTTTCGGAAAGGATTAATGTTTCTGATCCTGGCAAGGTTCTTTTTACACGCACTAATATATTTGAAGTTACGTTAGGTTCGAGGGTTTGCGTTGCAAGCTGTTATTACGGTTACGGGTGAGCGAGAGTTCTGTTGGGTTGCCTGTATTATTTCTTGGTTCATGAGACAGGTGATTGGTTCCGTAATGTAAGTGACAACTCTGTCTGTCTCTTTATTATCCAAACAGATTTTAGGGTATTAGAAGACCTATAGAATTTCCCTTTGATATACACGCCGTGTTTTGCAGGTGCTAAGATAATATTTTTGACTGTGCCCATAGACGGGTATCCGATAATTACTGCGGGATACATATGAATGTTTTGTACAACGACAAAGGTATCGGCTAACGTGCGCTTACCGACCTTATACTGTACATGAGTTACGCCCACAACATTTAATTCATTATTCCCAATGCCTGAGAGCCTTATTCCGGACTTTTCTATAGGGAAATTTGAAAAGAGTAAATGATGAGTCCTTAAATCCATTATATTACGTGGACTACCAGAATCAAAGAACAAAGTGAATGACTTATGGTCCAAATTTACTGCATGTAAGGTTGGTCGCAACTCGTTTTGACTAATAATTGCATGAATTTGTTGCAAAATCTACGGGAACCTGCACAGATTTTTTGATTCGGCCGTGTGTTTCATAGGAAAATCAATTTGTCCTCACAATGATCTGATAAATGATTAAACTGATTATTTGATACAAAAGATGTTGATATGATGACCCAACATCGCCTCTTCCCCCTTGGAGTGAAACTACGTGGTATTTGTTTTGTTTATCACACCCTGAAAATTCGCTTGCCCTTGCGAGTTATGGCTAGACGGCCCAGGAACAGAGGTACCTGAAGCACGATTTGTTTGTTTCTGCTGTTGTGCAGAATTTCCATTGGGTGTTTCTTCTTATAGTACTGAGGACCCTTCTTTTTATTTGCACTAGCAACTGGTTGCGCGTGTAGCGTTTTTGCTGTTGATTCCTCGAGTAGCAACGGTTATATGAATGAGTTGAACTATTGTGTATTGAACAAAAACGCGTCCGACAGTCTGAAATCATGTGACCTGGTCGTTACAGTTATAACAAACCATCCCTGCAACTTGATTATTATTATGTACCACATTTACTTGTTGTGGCTTGTTCTTCATCATTTTTTGCAAAAACTTGAATGAGCGAAGGATCTAGGTCGGTACATTTAGACATGTGTTTTTGATTTGTTTTATACACCATCTAATTCCGTACTGTCGGGCTGCAATTTTTTATCAAAAACACCGTACTAACGCTTCAGGCAACATTACAGTGATAGACGTAAGGTAGATCAAACGGATAAAATCTTTCACTTTGATGTTAGCACCCGCAACCCACCGGAGTTACATAAACTATCCTGATATTTCATTTAGCCGGTCGGCAATTAGCGCCGCCCGCTCGACAACATTGAGCTGAGTCATGGAGGCTTGGTTAAGGATATTTCTCAATGCCAATACTACATCTAAAGCCTCTTCACCCCCATACACGGCACGTAATCTTATTTTGAACTCGTCCCATGTAAGCGCTTCTTGGAAAGAAACCCCCCTTAGATACGCACTTGCGTCGCCTTTAGCGAAGTCAACGAAGCTCTTGGCTTCCTGTAATTGTACTGCTGGGTCTGTGATGCTTTTGCATTTAAATGAGCGTCTACAGATGAGATCCATGCCTCAACATTTTGAGGCAGGAACCCATTGACCCGACCTTGAAAAGGCACTATCGCTGACCTCGCGCTAACGAGAGTCACCACGTTGGGGTTGCCAGCCGGAGTGGTTGCCATTTCGGCTTTCACTTTTTTCTTATCACTTCTATTCCTTGCAATCCTATCAAAATATCTATAAGAGTACACTCGACCACTACGTAAACGCATAAGCAATGTACTTTATAAGTGTGTTATAATAATAGGAAAATCCCCCAAAAGATACAAAAATACAGATAATATGATAAAATATTATACGGAGAATTCCTGCAAGAATGGTTAATGACAACGAGAAAGGAAAAAAAAAATTAATCTGCGGGCGAAAACTTGTAGTTGAAGATAAGTTCTGTAATGAAAGAAGATTAATATGGTGAAAATACCCCCAAAACCTCACCCCCAGATACTGGACGATCGACTCTTGATGAACAACACTTCACTGAGGGAAAAGACCTGAATAGATAAAAATGGTACTTAGCTCCAGATTATATTGCGAAGGATTGTTGACATGGGATGACGTCACAGTTCCTGTCCACGTCTCGCGTCGGAAGTCGTGATGACGTCACGGTCGTCTCTCGGTGCACGATGCTCTGAGAAGTCCAAGATTGATGACGTCACAGCCTCCGTCCTTGCACTACTGCGTATAGCTGTCCACTCTGCGTCCTTGCTCGCGAACGGGTGATGTTCCCTGTGTTTGTTTTCTTCTTTCCGTCGATGTTCGATGCCGCCCTCGTCCGGTGTAGATTCTCGAAGATAAGTGATAACTGTTGCTCAAACGTCAGTGTTAAATGCTTGTATTCCTCTCGATGAAGGACATAGTTGCGTCTTCATAAACTGTTGCGTTGATTGAAGATCCCGTTTCCTCTGTTTCGTTTGATGTTGAAGGTGGAAGTTAGTTCTTGTAGACCTTCGGTCGGCTGATATGGGTCTTGTTAATTATGTTCTTCGTTTATTAGCTTGCCACCACTTCTCATGTTCTTCGTTTTTCCGCTTGCCACCACTTTCTAATGTCTTATCGCTTGGCGATAGACTTTTTGTTTTTTCCTTACGGCTGTTATCCGTAAGTAATGTTTGGTTCCTCCCATCTCCCTTGGATATCTTAGTAGAGAGGTTCTTTCTTGTCTAGAGGAGATGATTCAAACAGGCTAGTTGCACAAAGTAACAACTTTATTCTGTAACTCCATACTAGGAGATGCAGCTCGGTCGGACGACCGATATGTTTGACTCTTGGCTTGGAACTGCCATTCTAAAGCATCGCGTCGATAGCGGAACATTAGCTATCTAAGCAATTCATATAAAAACACATACGTATCTGCCGGCTCGGAAGTTTACAAGTTTCCGGCGTAGTTTAACAGGTCAACCGTCTTCCATGGAAGTTGTTGTGCAAAGTTATCATAACATAAAAATGTTGACAAAGCTTAGAGCTAGATCAGGCTACTGCAGACAGTGCATAGCGTAATCTAAGGTCTGCTTTGGTCACGTAGAACCCTCCTAATGCCATGACCCCAGGTCACTGGTTTATATATATAATGTAATTCTTACACATGTTTATCATCACGTTTCTCAGCTAAAACAAAAGTTCGCCATATTTCCAAACAACTTCCCACGTAAAATATTAACCCCGGAATCTTATGCCAAAACACCGCAGATTTGCGCATAATAAGAAAAACGAAGGAAATGAAAAAGAAAACAAAATGTTAAAACATTTCACCACCAAATTGCAAAAACCATACAGCAAGAAAAAAAATGTAATTGCGCGACAATATATTAATCACCACAACCAATTCTTTTCAATTTCGTGATGTGTTAACCTCGACCGACCTATTTTTTCCTCTAAGACTACAATTCTGTTTCCAATTTTTTCCTCAATGACTTTAAAAGGACCTTCAAACTTCGGGCCTAATTTGTACTTCATTTCATTTCTCACGTTAAGTTTTAAAAATACCTTGTCTTCGACATTGATCTTGGGATCAGATGTTTTACTAATACTTTCTGTACCATCTCTCTGGTTGTGGATTCAAGATTACGGCTGAGACAAGCATGTCTCTCTCTTGCTGTGGATACTAACGCCTCGATCGTATCCTCCCCATGATGAGGTATAGTTAGCAAATCAAATTTGCCTCATGCTGGACAGCCAAACAAAGCTTCAAAAGGAGACATTTTATTGGAATCACTAACCATAGTGTTATTACTATGTCTAACAACATCAACATATCTGTCCCAATTCTTATCATTACCACCTACAGTTTTCCTGAGAGCCTCGAGCACCTTCCTATTTGCTTGTTCACACAACCCATTAGCCTCAGGTCTGTATGGAATAATTGTTACTTTCTGTATCCCCATGACTTCTGCTAAACATTCCAAAGCTTTGTTCACAAATTCTCTACCATTGTCTGTCAATAGAACTTCGGGTGAGCCATATCTGCAAATGATACCATTGAAAAATGCTATGGCTACTTCTTCAGCCATTTTATGCTTAAGTGGGAAATTTCTTCTATCCTTGTAAGTTCATCTAATATCACTAACAAGTACTTGTTCGCATACCTAGACTCACAAAAATTTCCCATGATATCCATATGTATTATCTGAAAAGGTCTACTCGGTATAGGATACGATCCTAATTTGCATGAAGTTATCCTTGCAGGCTTACGTGCGTTGCACACTGTACAATTTCTCACAAAATTTTCCATATCTTTCCCCATGTTTTTCCAAATGTATATAGCACGAACCTCATCATACGTTTTTTCTATTCCCAAGTGTGGACTACTGAACCTGCGATGAACTATATCCAAAACCACTGGAATTAGGGCTTTAGGAATTACGATCTGTGTTGTATCTCCTTTACTTTCACTAGTTCTCAATTTATATTTAATTTTCCTAACCAATAGATTACCTTCTAACTCCAAACCCGAAAAAGGCAACTTATAATGTTTCCTGACTAATTCACCTCTTAGAAACACTTTTGCGTCTGCTAGAATCTTGTCTTCATCTTGCTTTTGCTCTATAAGAGACATATCCCATTGTATAGTCTCGCTAGTGACTTGCGCAACTTGGAACTCTTCCGTGTTGTGAAAACTTCTACTAAGAGCATCTGCAACTACGTTAAATTTGCCCTCTATATATTTGAGCTTTGCATTAAAATCTCTGATAGTTAAAAACCATCGAGCTCTTTTAGGTGACAAATTGGGTTTATTAAAAAGATCTAATAATGGCTTGTGGTCTTTAAAAACTTCTACTTTATTCCCCATCAGTAGCATTTTAAAATGAACCAAGCTCAACACTATTGCAAAGGCTTCTTTATCTATGGTAGCCATTGATCTCTCGTTGCTGCCCTTTGTCCTAAACTTCCTGCTATAAAAGTCTATGGGATGGAATTTCCCATCAAAATTTTGCATAAGGCAAGCACCTATGCCTTCCTGGCTGGCATCGGTCACTAATGTAAAAGGTTTGCTAAATCTGGAAACTTCAAAACAGGAGGATTCATTAACGCGTTCTTGAGCTTTTGAAAACACTCCGCTTGGGGTTCCTTCCATTGAAATTGAACGCCCTCCTGCAATACATCAGTTAGGGGAGCTGCTATATTAGAGAACCCTTTCACAAACCTCCTGAAGAAACCGGCGATACCCAGGAATGACTTAATCTCTTTCTTTGATCTGGGGGTGCGAAAATTCGCTATTGCTTCGACTTTATCATCATTTACTCTAACACTTCCTTAGATATGACATGGCCTAAATATGTGATTTGCTTTTTCAAGAACGGACACTTAGCTAGCTTAATTTTCAACCCCGCTTATCTAAGCCTTCTAAGTACTTCTGTAAGCACTTCCAAGTGTTCCTCGATCGTGTCTGTTGTGACCAATATATCATCCATATACACAAAAACATTTTTACCCAATAACCCGTGGAAAACTGTGTTCACCAACCTGGTAAAAGTCATCGGACTGCCCGATAAACCAAAAGGCATTCACACAAATTCATAGTGTCCCTTGGGCACTCTAAAAGCAGTATATTCCTTGCTACTTTCACTAAGAGGGACCTGCAAAAAACCCTGCGCCAAATCAATTGAGCTATTAATATTATGTCCCCCGATTTCAACAAAAAGATCTGGTATGCACGCGACTGGCTAGCGATCAGGGATCGTCTTTTCATTTAAACATCTAAAATCGACGCATACACGGACAGAACCGTCCTTCTTAGGCACCGCTAACAAGGGAAAGTTGTAAGGAGACATGCTAGGTCTAATGAATCCTTCTTCCTCCCATCTATTGACCTCTTTCTCTACATGTTCTCTGATTTTGAAAGGTATGCGGTATGCAGGAATATAAATAGGTTTTGTGCCACTCTCCAAATTTGCCTTAGGCTCTAACACATTAGTCAACCCCAATTTATCACCTTGTAAGGCTACCGTATCCCCAAATTCTGCCAAGAGCTCGCTTATCGCTTCAACATGTTCACTATAATCCGCATTAGCTAAATGTTCTCTAAATCTTCGTTTCCTTGATTGCATTTCTGCCTCTGAAAACTCAGGTTTCCCCTCTACGATAGCCACTGAACCCGTATCAGGACTCCAATCTTGGAAATCCAATATATATGTATTCCTCTGGTATCTCCTAACTGTATAATTACAGTTTATAATTCCAACCAAGTGGTCCCATCCATGGATGCACTGTTCACCAATGCCATGCTATAATATTACCCCTCTAAGCCTCTCACTGTTTTCAATAACACACACATCCGTGGGTTTTCTCACTTCCCTCAATTTGACTTTTACCATAGTCTTTGAACCGGGTAATAAGACAGTATCCTCCGATAAAACACCTCTATATTTGTGGTTAGTATCTTCCCTTTCCACCATCCCATACACATTACCACCCTCAGTATCATCCCCAGCATTGTTAGAATCAGAAATAACATCAATATTAGTATCAATATCCCCCCATAATATCATCACCACAATTGTTATCACCGTGAACTCCGATAGAATCCCCGCAATCATTTCCCATATCACCAATGTGGGTTTTAATATTACCACTCTCCATAACTCCCGTATCACCACCATTAGTATCACCAAGCACATCTCCTTTTTCAATAATCTCCATGTCCTCCATTCTAATCACGTCCTCATAAGGAAGAAAAACAGCAGGTATTCCGACTGTTATCCCATTAACACCAGCAAGGATCGAAATCTTGTTTCTCCTACATGCAGAATGACCCAGCAAAAGTCTGTTTCCCAACACAATTCCTCTCATTACCAAAAATGGTTCTGTTAGTACTCTGTCACCGAGAGTAAACTGTATTTGAATACAACCCAGGGTATTTAATCTATGGGCTTGCACATCACACACTGTCTCCGTTGAGGGTTGCAAAAGGTAATTGGAGAACATGGATTGATACAAATTATAGTCCATTAAATTGATGGACGCACCTGAGTCTATAAATATCGGGATATCCACAACCCCTATTGTTCCGTAAACTATAGGCCTGGCCTCTGGGGCGTCCCCCACGAGACCACAATGGCACGTACTATCCCCTGTACCCTTTTTGTTGATCAGCCTTCCAAAAATTTTGCCGATCCCTTTGCCCTCTGGTTTGACCTTCCTGGGGAGTCCTCACAATATAACTCCCAGAACTTTGAGGTGTAGGCCTCGCATCTCTCTGTATCTGAGATGGACAAGATTGCCAATAGTGATCCATACTCTTACACATTCCACAATATTTAACTCTACACAATTTCTTTGGATGCCCTAGTTTATTGCAGTTGAAACATCGTAACTGCTGTTGCCTTTGATCGATCAATCTTTTGTTATATTCAACTTTTGCACACAGATGGGGAGAAGAAAATTCTGTCTCTTTGCACCCTATTTCCCGGGCCTGTCCCATTAAAAATTGTACTATCTACAGTGGGACATTTGGACATATGTTTCTCAATTTGGGCATAAAGTAATTCTTCGTCTGAAGTAGGTTCAATTTTTTCATCAAAGCTATTCACTATTGCATCCGGTATATCGTGCAAGAGCATCGAAAAATGGATCAGTTTATGTAAATTATCAAGTGAGGCACTGCTTCCTGTAACCCATTTAGATGTTTTCAATTTTCCTACCCAATCTGCCACTGAGTCATAAAGTTTTGAACTATGTTCTACAAGGCTATTAGTGCCCTTCCGTATTTTATAAAGACCCCTGAGGTCCCTCACCATATCTCCGTGTTCCTTTGAGCTGTAAGCTGTTTTCAAAAATGCTTGCAAATCAGTCCAGGTACGACA
>NC_087213.1:37328835-37346335 GCF_015104395.2 Macrobrachium nipponense
GCCTCATCATTATCGTAGCTCTTAGAGAAACTCAGAATGTTTTGTTTGTTTACTTGTTTGAATGGTGTTTTTACGTTACATGGAACCAGTAATTGTTCAGCAACGGGACCAAAGGCTTCACGTGACTTCCGAACCACGTTGAGAGTGAACTTCTATCACCAGAAGTACACATCTCTAACACATCAATGGAATGCCCGAGAATCGAACTCGCGGTCAGAATGTTTTGGACCAGTAAGACATACTAGTTAGGAACACAATCATTACGACGCATGAGGATCCTCATTACCTACGCAAAGATATGTGACTATTGCTTTCAATTTTTAAGAGCAAATGGTGGCCCCTAAGTATTCGACCATTAGGTAGCGTTAGAAAAAGCATTTATATTAGATGGACGATTAACTTTTCAGTGCATTGATTCAGTACAAATTTCTTCAGTATCCATCAAAATAGTCTCACCATTCGAAGATATTTTGTGTAAGGTTTATTATTATTATTATTTTTATGAACGCAGTGAATATCACCAAAGCAATTATTAACTATATCGAAATCTTGTAACAATTCACTTTTCACTAAATACAACAGCTTTGTTGAAAATGGTTAAACATGAGTGGCTAGACGGCGGTTGCTTAGTCGAAAGTCAGCTTCATCCTAACGTCCTTTTGAGTTCCGCCTTTTTCTGCTCATCAACCTGCCTGAAACCTTACCCAAGAGAAATTTCAACAGCCGGGAATTATTTACTAGCTGGAGGTGTTATTCATAGAAACCAACAAGAGAGAGAGACTATTGTTCTCCATTCTTCCAAAGGCGCAAGTGAGCAGCAGATAGAACAATAACTGTAGCTGATCATTGCGGTTCCAACTTCCTAGCTGCACCATGACATTAATCCAGAATATACGCATCATTCTCGGCTTTTGCAATGGGGAACGCAGCAGAAAAAAGATACAAAGGCTTATTCTGACGGCCTTCAACCATTGAACCGACAACTAGTTGAGCGGTTGAGATGAGTGTCCCAATACTTTTGCTTGTTAGGGAAAATGGCCAGCAGAAATGAGAAGTTAGTAAACAACAAAATATTGAGCCACTTTCTGCGAAAGACATAAAAGCCGTCAAAATTGTATAGCGAAGACGTCAGACTGGACTAGAGGTGAAAAAGTCTAAGCTAGTGTGTTAATGAAAATTGAAATTTGTGATTTTTATCAGTAATTTCATTCTCAATTTCTCATTTACGGGAAATAGCTCTGATCCATTTATATTTGTAACCAGAAATCTACCAAACAATGGCTATTTTTTGTATATTATGAGTTTTGGTACGACGTAAATGACTCTTAATAATCAGGTTGATATGTGTCCATATGAGAGAGAGAGAGAGAGAGAGCGAGAGAGAGAGAGAGATGTGGTGGGGGGGTGAGATTTCTGTTACCCTTTGTTGTGCTTTTAACATTCAGATTACCATGTACCTATTTTTAGAGAGAGAGAGAGAGAGAGAAATACTTGTTTTTCTGTTATGCTTTTAACATTCAGCCTGGAATGTACCGGTATTACGAGAGAGAGAGAGAGAGAGAGAGAGAGAGAGAGATAGACTTCTGTTACCCTTTGTATTGCTTTTATCCCTTTTACAAGAGAGAAAGAAATAGAAATTCCAGTTACTTTGTAAGAGAAAACTAATTTGTGAGGGACTCTGAGATAAAACCTCCAAGTTAGTATTATATGGAATGAGTTATCAATACACATCTAATATTTAAGTAATTAATAACTGAAGGGTTTACTTGAAATACACCCCACGAAAACGTAAAAGTATGTAAAATGACACTATGTATGATCCGACCTCCAGCTTACTCGTGGCGCGCGCTAAAATCTACCGTCAAATAGGGCGTTGTTTCACCAACGGAAACTAAAATAGATACGCTATATTTTATTAAAAATAATTTTTCTGTATTGTTTAACATAAACATTATTTATTGTTTACATTTCCATTCCAATAAATGAATCATAAATATCCTATCATAAAATACCTGAATCTTTAAATTTCTATGGCTTTCCTAACCCTCCCCCACCCACAACCAAGAACAATAACAACAACAACAACATTGTTTGTAGGCTTACTCTCCGAGTAAGCGAAAAGTTATTATATATGAACGTGTACTTATTATGATAAACAGCAAAATGAATCTGCCAGTTAACAGAGAATATTGTTATTAAATTGTAAATGATACTACAGCTATAAAATTGGGAAAAATTCGAGAAATACTGCTAAAACAAATAATAAAAATGTATGCATAATTACACTGAATTCTCAAAAATGCTAACCATTTCGCTTAGATATAAACGTTTACTTTATCATAAGGAGAAATATGGTAGTGTACAGTAAAATAATAGGGTCATTCCGCAAACCATAAAGTCTTTTAACCGAAGAGGCTTCATGAACATAACCCTTGCACTTTGTGAGGGACATTTGTATTCGTGTGTAAGGTTGCGCTTTTAGGTTGTGTATACATATTATAACTATCATATAATATATATATATATATATATATATATATATATATATCTTTTATATTTATGTATATGTTGGTGGCCCGAGTTCGCTTCCCGCTCTAACAGTGAGGAACCAGAGGAATTTATTCATTGCTTGATATGATGTAATTCGGATCCTAGAATAAGCTGTAGGTCCTGTTGCTAAGTAACCAATTGGTTCCTAGCCACGTAAAAATATCTAATCCTTTGGGCCACCCCTTGGAGAGCTGTTGATCAACTCAGTGTTCTGGTTAAACTAAGATATAATTCTTCTTTAGACAACCCAAGAGCACAAAAAGATGTACGAATGCCGAGTGCATGTGTGTGTGTGTGTTAGTGCGTGTGTGTCTGTGTGTGTACTGTGTGCGTGTGTGTGTGTCTGTGTGTCTGTGTGTACTGTGCATGCCCGCGTGTGTGTGTTTGCGTGTGTGTATTGTGTTTGTGTATCAAATATGCATGCCCGCGTGTGTATGTGAGTGGAAAGTAAGAAAAACGGAAAGGTTTTGTTTTCATATACGTAGTTTTTTTCAGTGAAATGTGACAACTACGTATTAGTAATCTAGAGGTTTTATCATCAGTATATGACGTAAATTTGTAACGGAAAAGTCCCTTTGTCTACAAAATATAGGAATTGCCAGAGAACAAAAAATGAGGCTGATGAAATTACACACTGCGTCCCATTTCGTCGATAACCATTGATGTTGCGACGCCATATGGCTTTCAGTAATTCAATCGCTCAGTCCCCTCCCTTCAACCCCCCCCCCCCCCCCTTCCTCCCTCAGCACGTTTCCTGTTTATTTTAAACCTAAAGTGAACTTAGCTTTATTCCAGCGCAAATGCTATTTGGTAAATCCGTTTTTTCCAGCGAACTATTGTTCAAAATTTCGTCGTATATTTCCGAATATTTCGTACGTATAAATTTTTATCACTCAGGAGTATTTGCTATATTGTTTATTTGTTCGTTTATTATGGTTTACCACTGTTAGTTTTTGACGTTTATGATGGTTTACCATTGTTAATTTATGTCTGATGCTTACAGTTCTATCCTGTTTACTTACAAACTGATAGTGGATATGTAGGCTTGTTCTGTATGAATAGGTGTTTATCTTTTGAATAATAATAATAATAATAATAATAATAATAATAATAATAATAATAATAATAATAATAATAATAATAATAATAATAATGTTTACCGAATGACAAATTATGGGTTTCGACAGGTATTAACGTTCACTTAGCATTTTCTCCACTGTTTTATTTACAAGCTCCGATGAAGTAATTAAGAATTTATCCGAAGGTCAGAAAAGAGCCGGGGAACACTTGGCCCTTCCGGTAGCGAAGTTGAGGGACTTGGCAGAAATCTCACCAGGAATGCCAAGCATGAACTTTATACGGTTCCCTTCAAAATGTTCCCCAACAGCTTTTAATGTAGTAATGCATTTACTCTGTTCACGCTCCGGAGCACTTTGCGCAGTTTCCTCTTAGAATGCTATTCGGGTAATTTGACTCGTGATTTCATCTATTTCTAGAATTGAGAGCCATTTGCAAATCTTTTCGATATTGGGGATGAAGGGGAACTCTCTGTCACTTCGCTGATTTCTCCTAACAACCGAGTTGCCATGCGAGAACTCAGTATAAAATGTAAGCTGCAGTTTACTTATCAGTACTATCCAAGGATTGCAAAGCTGGTTTCAGCATTTTTGTCACTGGAAATTTATTGCTGGTTCTTCTTTCAAATCTGTAGACGGAAATGATACCCGAAAGTAAGCCTCGGAGTAACATGGTATTTTTGTGCATTTCGATAACTTGTCCTTTTCTAATCTTGGTGATGTGTTTGTTTAAGGAATTTTCTAAAACTGTACAGTCAACAGATCATGAAATTATCTCTCAAGTAAAATGTTAATTTGTTTGTTTTAAACTACACCTCGCTACAAGTGTGTTTCGCTGTGAAATATCACTCAGATCACAGAAATTCTAATGTGACGTTACTAGTCATGGTGTGAGCGCAATTTAGCCTCACCAGTAGGACTGAAAGGTTCTTATTACCCTTCTTGCAAACCAACTGTCATCACACTAAGTCTAAAGGACTGATCAGTGGACTGGTGGTTGCTTGCGCTATCCTGACCCCTGTAGGTAGAACCACGTCCTTCAGAGCAAGATAAAACAGGGCAACAAAAGGATGAGGAATTTTAAGATAAGATATTTATGATCTATTTATTGGAATGAAAATGTAGAAATAAATAATAGGCATGTTAAACAGTACAGAAAAATTATTTCTAATAAAATATAGCTCATTTATTTTCATTTTCGTTGGTGAAACAAGGCTCTATTTGACTGTAGATTTTAGGACGATTTAATTTATTTGTTGTACAGAAAGTCTGTTCGATTATTTTGTGTTTGCATTTATAACTGAGAGTATACGAACGTGTTTCATTTCTGCCCTTTTTATTTGGTCATTGTAGTAAAAGCAGTACTAAGTATGAGTATTAATTATGAAGACCACTTCACTTTAAGTTGGGAATATAATGTTTACAACTTATGCGTGAGGAGAAAATCTTGTTCTCGTCCCGAGTAAGCTAGAGGTCGCATCACGCCTTTTTTTTGGGGGGAGGGGGCGTTGGGGAAGGTCCCCAGCCTTTAAACCAAATAGCCTTTCACAAAGCAGTCGAGTTGTATACTATTAAGAGAGGCTTGCAGATTACACGCACTCTCAGAGGTGATCTGGAGACAGTTACAACACTAGGTAATCTGTCATTTAGTAAATTTTTTTTAATCAGATAAAGGTTATCCTCACGTTGGAAACTGTGCTCCCCAAAACACAGTCACGAAGCCATTTTCGACATCACTTTCCTTTAGCCACGATCTCGCGATTTTTCCCAAACTTTGGTATCGAAATTAATATTTCGGTCTATTATTGTTTTCCAGCTGAAGCTCAGAATGAAGCAACTTCAACTGCTTTACGGAACTCGATTACCAGTAATTGTTCACATAGTTATTGTTAATACATGACTAGAATATCTTTACAGAAGTAAACGTTTATGCCCATTAATATGTATAGCTTTTCTTTAGTGAGTTGATTGACTTCCTGACTGATTCTATCTGCAATTAGGCCTCACACCAACGTTCTGGGTTGCAAGGATAAAAACATGACTTGCTATTCCCGTACATCATGTCTCATCTTCTTAGCTTCCATTAAAGGAACTCTGATCATAAGTCTGGGAAATTCCTCCCTCCAAAACTAGATCATTAGATGAAGAAATTATGTTCGACTTTGCAGACCTCTCGTTTATGTCAATAAACACATCGGTATACCTGAAAAACGAACGTTAGCGCACTGTAAAGAAAGCGTTGTTCTTGTGCTTTTGTGTTTATTTCAGTTGTTTCCCGTTCTCTCCAAGTTATTTTCCGTAGCTTCATTAATGTCGGAAAATAGTGACGTAAACCATTGTATTACTTCCGAGTCTCCTCTCTCTCTCTCTCTCTCTCTACTCTCTCTCTCTCTCTCTCTCTCTCACTCTCTCTCTCTCTTTCTCTCTCTCTCTCTCTCTCTCTCTCTCTCTCTCCGTTACTGGTGCCGTAATGGCTTTGCCAAAGTCCGGAAACGCACTCATCATTCCAAACTTCTACACATGAGGGTCGTTATATGATGTACTCTCCGATATCTCGAGGGAAAATCTGCAAACTTTTAACTACCAATGTGAAAGCATGTGGAAAGTACTCGTGCAAAATCAGGGAACTCTGTAGTTTGTATATTCTTGTCCAACAGATCTTAATGGTTTATATTTCATGATTAAACTTGATTTTAAGATTTCAATATATTCCTTTTGAACTGATTTCAAAAAGGAGATACTGAATATGATTTTGATTATATTTAAAAAATAGTGATAGACGAATAGCCTCAAATTTATAGAAGCTACGAGTGAAGCGAAATGTTATAGGAATGTTAATACGATTTATTCATTATGTAGACCGATTTAAAGATGTCAAAATATTAGAAAGGGAATCTTTTGTAAAACTGAGAACCTACATTCAGGACATAAATTGAAAGATCCTGAAAACTGAATCATGAAGGTTTCATGAGACTCAGAAATAAGATTTATTCGAAACTTTTGGGAAGAGAAATTTGAAGTGTGTATTTCAGTTAATGGAAAATGTCCTACGTTTTTCTTTAGATGGTTCCATAGGAATTAAATCTCGGGTAAGGTGTTAGCAACCTTCGTCTGCAAATTTTCTAAGCCCAAAAACTATATTTTTGAAGAAAGTCTGAAACTCTCTTTAACTGTAAAGAATTTTCATTTATTTATTAATTTGTTTATTTATTTATTCATTAATTTTTTTTATTTATTTATTGAAGAATTTTTATTTTTATTTATATATTCATTTATTTATTTTTATTTAATAATTTATTTTCATTTATTTATTTTTATTTAATTATTTATTCATCTATCTTTATTTATCTATTTATTTATTTATTTATACATTTATTTATTTATTTATTTATTTATTTATTTATTTTTTTATTTATTTATTTTCATTATAAACAAGGATTATAATGAAGTACAACATTCAGATGTGTGGTATATCTGATTATCTGCATGATTACGGGTTAATTCTATTATCGCAAAAGTGACCTGCTTTTCCCCTTTTTGCCGTTTTGATCACACTCGGACAAGCAGATGGACTGCTTGTTCCCTCCTGTCTCGCCTTCATACATCACACATCAGGAATCGCTGTGCAATGGATTCGTTATTCATAAGGATTCTCTTCCTTTGTAGACCCGGCCTCTATAGCGCCTCCCGGGGCCTAAAGCGCTGCCATCCGATTCTCTGTCTTTCGCTGGCGCTTTTCCTTATGTAAATCTAACACTTAGGAATTTCCAATAAATGTATTCTCAATAAATTGCTCCTTTATTCTTGAAAAACTTAACGGTCATTGTCTCTTCAGGAGGCGACCTGGCAACGTATGCTATACCACTGGTCGTTCGATCAACGATGTTAATCCTATTCTGGATTTAGATAGGCGACATCTTAGAAATATCTAACGCCGTAGTCAATCCAAAAGAGGACATGAAAAGAATCGGAGGGTTAACGTTTGGAGCCGGCCACCTAAAAGAAAAATGTGCTCCGAGTGTGTGTGTGTTTGTGTGTGAATACTATATATATATATAATGAATGTGGAAGGAGAGAGAGAGAGATAGAGAAAGAGAGAGGGGGGCCTGGGGGGAGGGGGAGAAGATTTTCTTTAGAGCAGGACGGAAATTAAGATTCATGAAAAATCGTTGGCGGTCTTAATCATTAGGTTACTGTCAATTTGGAGACTCTTCCTGCAGAGCAGTGTGGAGCTTCCGCGTGAATGTCAGAATGAGATCTGCCAACTTTTTTCTTCCCTTTCGCAGAGTTGAAACAGAATTCTCCAGCTATTCCAGAAGCACTCCACATCGTAGAGTCCGGAAGCTCTGGCAGCCGCATGTTGCATTTGACAGAATGTGTAGCTTTTTGGTGGACATTCTGAAGAGACCCCACAGATCTGGCTCCCATTTTACATCACAGCCTCGATTTGTAAGATTTTGGTATCATCAGATACCCACATATGCCGTCTTGATCTTGTTCGATAGTTGTAATGTAAAAAATAATAAATATTTGGTAGTCGCATTCGATGTTGTTAAAAGCAAGCGTGTCCCATTATTTCCTTACAACTGATTAGTTTTATCTTTTGTGGTTACAAATTAACCATGTCTAATGAGGATGAAAGAATAAATGAGAAAAGTTATAGACAAAAAATTCATTATAACATTGTTCGATATAGTTTTTAGTTGCAAACACAGATGCATCATATGCAAATATTTCTAATTTTGTATAAATCACATTTCACAAAAATACGTTTCAAATTTATGTATTTATACGTTGTAAGTGCAATACTTCAGCAATACGTTGGTATATTAATTTCTAATATGTGAAAAAGTGTCGAGTCGTAAAGTTGTAACGTAAAATGCGCAGCAGAACTGTAATGCATCTTGATAACAAGAGAAAAGAGAAAGTCTTTTGCTGATAAAAGCATTAGGGAATAAGCTTGTCGGTGAGGGACACACTTCCTAGTCGTCGCTGGATAACTCTCTTGGAATTTTTATTAGTTTTCTGTAAAATGAAACTATTGAGTTGGCTATTTGTCTGTCTGTCCGCATTTTTATGTCCGCCCTCAGATCTCAAAATCTACTGAGGCTAGATGGCTGCAATTTGGTATCTTGATCATCAACCCTCCAATCACCAAGCATACCAAATTGCTGCCCTCTAGCCTCAGTAGTTTTTATTTTATTTTAGTTTTAATTCTGTTATGATCGTGCGTCTGACACTGCTATAGGTGTCAACAAAAGAGGCCACCACCGGGCCGTGTCTGAAAGTTTCATGGGCAGCGGTAGAGAGTTTCATGGGCCTTGGCTGAGGGTTTCATACAACATTATATGCTGTACAGAAAAATCGATTGCGCCGGAGAAACTTCGACGCATTTTTTACTTGTATCTGTTTAAAAACAGTACGGTTGGCGAGGAGATAAAACATTTCTTTCCCTTCACGTTTCCTTGGTTTCCTACCTTTTCCTTGTTTATTCTTTTCCATGTTATTATTCAGAATAGAGGTGCGTCCCGGGCGAACAAGTGGAAAGGACATTGACCTCATCAGCAAACTCCAAAGAATCGAGCGACTTTGTGAGTAAAGAGAAATAACCGAACAAAGAAGATGAAAGAATTTAGTAATAAATGAGTCAATAAATGAAGGTAAGAAAAGTGTACACTTAGGAGCGCACTCAAGAAAGCGATTTAACATTAATAGGCTGTAGCACAGCCCAAGAATTGTGAACACTGGCAAATGTATGGTCAATATCCGTGATATTAAAAAGTTAATTTCATGTAAAGTAACATCTTTAGTAACACATTTGTTAGCAATCCATAAAATCAAATATCATTTCGTCAAAGTAAGCTTAAACAGTTATAGTGTTGCGTTCATTATATTATTAGATAAGAAATTGTTTTCGGCTTAAGAAATGTTCACTAAACCTCGACTGCACACCGAGCTTGCTTTCATGTTTTCTTTGTATATAATGGTTCTGTATGTTTCTTTAGTTATCATAAAAAATCTGAAATTTATTTTTTTGAAAAATGTTAGTATGAAAATCGATAAAAAAAAAAAAAAAGATCAAACGAAACATAAATATAAGAAACTGAAAAATATAACTTGCCCTCACAGTGTATATTCCTGAAGTCTGCCCAAGACTGTTAGCCCGCTCTTGTCTATCAACATTTTTGGTATCCTGAGAAACAACACATAAATCATGTTGCTACATCTGCTTCTAAAATATCAAATGTTTTGCGTCTAAAGCAACGTCCCTCTTCCTCATTCAAGGGTTCATGTCCGTCTATCCATTCTATGTTGTTCACTGGTCTCCTAGCCCGAAGTTCTTCTCCCTTCGTCCTCCTTCCGAGGGAAATCAATCAACTGCAACTGAGTTTTCTCTCCGCCACGAGATATCTTCACTGTCTCTTTTACTAGGCCCACACCAGGCTTCTTTTAATTCATGAGATGGTCCCGTGACACTTACCGGACCCCCCAAAGACTGTTTAGAGGCTTTCTATTCAGCTATTGTCAAGCTTTGGCATTCTCTCGCTGTTTCGGGTTTCCCTGATTCGTATAATTTTACATCATTCGCACGGGCGTGTTATTCCTTTCTTTGCATTCATCGGGTGGAGAGCAAATAACTTTTACAAATGAGCAAGTAATATTCATCAGACTTTATACAGCGATGATAAGTTACAGTCTAAATTATTCATGAGGATGATTTATGTGTATCCAAGAACAAAAGTACCGCGAACATACCTTTGTACCGGGTAACAGGAAGTCCGTAAAATAACTCTGTTGAGTTGATAGATCCAGGGCTTGTACTTTGATCTCTCTCTCTCTCTCTCTCTCTCTCTCTCTCTCTCTCTCTCTCTCTCTCTCAGGCTTTGATTTCCCAGAATGCATGAAATATGCTGCTTTTTTTATTCTTGGCTCAAAGCCATTTCCTGAAAAAGCAAATTGAATCAGACCAGCCAGTTACACGCTTAAATAACTCATAATAATAGAAAGAGTGGCAGGCTCATCATTCGAGCCAGCATTTTGCAAAATATAATTTCTAGCGTTTAAATATTCTTCGAAACGACCGCCCTACTGACGCTTTAGTGCCAGGCAGGAATGGTGCCGATAACCGTGTGCTATGATTCTGGAATTCCCATCCTTCCTTAGTGATCCCGAAGCCTCAAGAGCATCGGTGCAGTACCATAAGGTAGACATTCTCCGGGAATTCTCGTCCTTCCTCAGTGGTCCCGAAGCCTTAAGAGCATCGTTGTAGTACCATAGGGTAGACATTCACCTGGAATTCTCGTATTTCCTTAGTGATCCCGAAGCCTTAAGAGCATCGCTGTAGTACTATAGGGTAGACATTCACCTCGCAGACCCTCGTTGAAATTTGGCTCTGCTTCGCCGGTTCCTCTTTACGAAAAAAAAACAAAATTTATAGCTGTATGTGTTAAGTGTTTGGTAGTAATAACCCTAAGTGTCAAAAACAAAAACACGTGCAGTAAGATCCATTGTTTTGTGCATCACATTCGTCAGCAACGACGCTAAAAACGGTAATCACTAATAGTTTCATAAACAAGCCATAAAAAGCCGAGACCTCTGCGCGCAAAAACAACGCCGAAAAAATCCACGCCAGCCAGGTACCACTAAGTAAAGATTTAAAGGGATGCAGTCCGTCCGAAAATTATACAAGAAATAAATGTAAAACACCAGAGGACTGGACCTGAACCCTCTCTCTCTCTCTCTCTCTCTCTCTCTCTCTCTCTCTCTCTCTCTCTCTCTCTCTCAGACTTAATCATTCCAGGTCGGTCTCCAGTACCAAGCTCAACCGATAGGAAGCGCGTCTCTTGAGCGATTCGTAGATTGAATCAGTCTCAAACTATGATTAAATGAATCTGATGCTAACTTTCTGTCCTATTGTGTCTCATGTTCCTGCTTAATTCCTTTCTCTCCTCTTCACTTCTCTTCCCCCTTTCCTCTTACTCTGATTTTCCATTCGCCTGCTCCCCAAAATTAGCTTTTATGGATCCATCTTGGATGAATTATTGTAGTCATTTCATCTTCACATTTCAGTCTCTCTTGTGTATACATACATACATGCATATATATATATATATATATATAGATATAAATATATCTTTAATTAATAATATGTATGTATATATTACCATATATATATCTATATATATAGATATATATATATATATATATATAATATAATAATATGCACTATTATATAATGTATATATATGTGTGTGTGGTTGTGTATACAAAACATATGAAATTCTATGTGTAGTTTTTATGTATGTATAGGATAATTGAAAATAAGTTATATCTCTCGGAACTTTACCTTGAAGACCGTGGATGGATTATTATGATAATAGTGTTCAATTGAAACACTTAGAGGCACTCTTATAATGATGAAAGAGAGAGAGAGAGAGAGAGAGAGAGAGAGAGAGAGAGAGAGATGCAGTAACTAGAACCACGACAGCGCTAGTTCCATGGAAGCATGAGGCTGTAGAAAGGACGGCGACTTAATTGACACAAGAAGCCAGGATCCGAAATGGATCGGCCGGGTGATGGGAATTGCGCGCGTGAAACTGAAGACCTGATTCTGTTTTATCTTCTCCGGGTATTAGATTGCTTCCGGGGAATTATCTCAAATGCTATCGCTAGTATGTCTGGGGAATAACATGATCTCCATGAAAACATCTACCATACTAGTTTCATTTGATAGGCATAGTTATGGAACGGTTGCTCATAGACATAGCTAAAAGAGTCAAATTATGTCATTTTTATAGATTTTTTCCAAAGCAAATGACTTGGTGCCTAGATAAAAGATTTTTGTCATTTGAAACGGTTGGGTTGTGGGACAATAATGTTTAAATCTTTGATTGCAATGTACAATGTTACCGAAAGTATTGTTGGCTCAGCAGTAATATCATCTACTGTAGGTGTAAGACAAGGACTGGCCACTTCATGCTTTCTCTGTATATCTACGTGAATGAATTGACCTGATGAGAAATGTTAAGCAAGAGTGCCACCCAGATGGATTTCTCAGATGGTCACACATTTTAATGTTAATGGATGATACTGTTTTAGGATCAACGTCAAGAGACACAACGATTAAGAAATTAAAAATTGTACATAAGTATCTGAAAAATACGTTGTGGAAATTAATGTAGGAAAGACAAAACTATTTCTGATAAATGGCAAAGTTGATGATAAACGATCAATACGTATTGAAGGTAATAATTGCCTTTATCTCGGGTCACACTTTTCATCTGACGGATCGGTAAGTAAAGCTGTGAAAGAGCTAAAGGCAAAGTATGTCATGTGTTAAAATTTGTATCATTTGTTAAGAAAAATAATTATGTGCCCTTTATTGTTAAGCGTCGTTTATTTGATGCTGCTTCCACAATTTTATATGGATGCGAGTCATGTATAGGAGCTGATCTTGAACCAGTAGTTAAAATGTATAAGTGGGCAATGAAAGAATTGTTGGGTATGAGAAAAAGCACACCCAATAGAGTATGTTATACTGAACTGGGCTACCCATCTTTCCCTGACCTTGTTAAACAGAGGCGATATAATTCCTTTAACAAAATGTGGAAAGAAAGAAATACAGCTAATGACTATCCTCTCATTCATATGATAAATACTGATATTGCTCTCAATAACCCGATTGGTAAGGTGGTACAAGATATGATTCGTACTGAAGCAGCAGGCGAGTCCTTGTTAATTAATAAAGTTCATGAATCAATGATAATTCTGATACCTCTAGATATATAATATATAAAGATTTGAATCTTACGTTTGAAGTGCAGTGTCTATAGGGGAGGCATGTCATCAATGATCTGCAAAGGATTTATTTCGCGCGCTTTCGATTGTCTGCTCACTTCCTGGCAATTGAAATAGGTCGCTGGAACAGGAGAGGGCGCGGCCGCCTTCCTGTAGAAGAACGTCTGTGTGAATGCGGCCTAGTTCAGCCGGAGAGGCATCTTATGGAACAATGTACAAAAACTCAGGAGTTAAGAAACTTTTACAGAAGACAATCCATAAATGATTACTTTTCCAGATTTGACAGTGGTGTAATCTGTAAAATATTTTATGAAATCTCGAGTTTATACAGTTGAAACTAATGTTGTGTTGTGCTTAAATGTAATATAGGACTGGACTTGGACTACAGTCATTTTTATATGTCCGTCTTTCTTAGTGTTAAGGCATTATTTGTTTCCTGCATTACATATGTTTATAATATTATCATTGTATCTTGTACACTGTGGTCAATAAACTTATCTATCCATCTGTCTACATGAAAATTTTGATCATAGATTGACTATGGACTCATACAAGGGTGAGAAAAAGTAGCTGAAATTTGTTTTTTACCATAAAAACTAGTACGTAAACATATATATTATATATATATAATATAATATATATATATATATATATATATATATATATATATATATATATATATATACACGAGTATGTGTGTGTGTGTACAAACACATATATGTAACTATACATATAAGATATGCATATATATATATATATATATATATATATATATATATATATATATATATTATATATATATATATATATATAATATATATGAGTGTCTTTTACTGTAATACAACAGTATACTGTGATGATAAAAGGCCCACAAAACTCTATTTGAACGTTGCAACCATATATTTCGAGCACTCCCTTCTATGTCCCTGTTCACTGGTAAAATATGGACAGATGATGTGTTGCAAAAGTATATATACAAAGCATATGAGGGTGTGGCAGTCTCTGTTGGTATGCAGGTGACCGTTGACCCAGGGAGAATGGTGTTTTTACCCTCATTAACTCCCGTTTGGCGACGCGTCCGGAGGTCGTATTTTCTGGAAAACCTGCTTGAGAAGAGGCTCATCGATGTTATCCGATGTTCAATGTCCTCCTGACAGGCTCATATTGTTGGTTTGGTTGGTGATCGCAAGTCCAGCATTTGGCTTTTGTACGGACAGCTACTTTTGAAAACCAGCTCTGCCGCACTTCCGTTTTATATCTTTTCATACCTGATATGTAGGAAAATCGCCGAGCTTTCTGAAGTTTAATCTTTGGTGCTCTGTTAATCTTTGTTTTGTATGTCAGTATGTGTGCATACGAGTACATGTAGGCGGTTTTCCCTGATATCTGGTTTATCCAAAAAATGACAAAAAAATAGTTAGTCACATTCATCCGTTACCTGCTGAATCAAGCATGAACCTTCATCCATGAACTTTCTACATCTGACACCTAACGAAGCTACTCAGCAGATCATCGACTCCTTTGACGTTCACTCGGTCACTCACATCTCTCTCGTGGACATTGAGGCCCTTTTACATTACAGCTCTTTGGGCTCATTCTGACTAACACTTTATTCGGTCTCTCCCCCACACCTCCTCTCAAAACCCCTGAGTCATGTACCCTCTGCTCCAGCCCATTGCTCTCTTTCTCCACAAAGGGACCAAAATACCCTCTCAGTTCTTTAATAGACCGTTGTACCTATGCTGACTTTCGTATCCTATCTCCCTCATATCTTTACACTTCTTCAATTATATTCAGAATTTCTCTTTAATAAAAGAGAAATAGCTCAACATCACCTCCATGCGTGAGAATCTTTAGTTTCATTTCCAAACAATCTGCAGAACTTCTGGTTCTTTCTTTGATCACGAACCGCTTCCGTTTCTCTTGTGTACCCATATGAATCTACAGTGCGAAGTGTTGCCATAAAGAAAATCACGAAATTTCCATCTGTAGATGAGATATGATGAAGGGTAGATTGAGATAACTTGGACATGCCCTATGCACCACTCCTGGTTACCAGAAGAACCATAAGACCCAGACCTAATAGGATGAGAACTAGAGACGGGAAACTGGAGATGATGGAGATTTGAGAAAATAAATGAGTAGAAAAGATCCAAGTGGCGGATTTGCACAGAGGCCATTCGTCGCACGGCTGATGACGATGCTCATGAGACTGTTTAGTTAATACTGGCTTCTGGAGTCAGAAAAAAATAAGTTCGACGCTAAACGTCAAATCTTTTTCAGCTAACGACTTTAACCATTAAGAGCAACCCGAACTCTCAAGAAGTTCAGTTATTGGGATTTTCTGACAAGCGCATTCTCGAGAATGATTTATGTATCAAAATAGACTTAAATTACTCAAGAGCTTTGAAAGTTTCAATTGAAAATAAGAACGGAAATACCTTGGCAGTGACACAATAATATTACTTCAAAAGAGGCAGATATTTTAAACAGTATATGCAAAGATGTCCTTAATTTAGACTTGATTGACTTCTCATTCATTTTCTTCGTTCTGATGGAGAGTTTTTTCTTTTCACAAACCCATCAACGTCGTAGGGAGCTGTTGCATAAAATAACTTTCATTGCTGACATAAGATAAAGGTGATGAATCATAATGAAGGCTATCGACATAAATACTACTAGCTTTAACAAGGAAAATGTATATATATTTTACATTGAATTTGTCGTTATCATTGCTTGCATATAAAAGTAAGGGAAAATCTCATTCTGTTTACCAGTTGCGTCTACTGTTTTACTGAATACGACGTTCACAATAGAATTTTCACTCCATCATGAATTCAAATCAGAGATTACCATTCCAACTCGAAAATCCTTGGTCGATTTTCCGTATATCTGAAATTGCCGTCGAGTCTGCACCCACGGAAAACTGGTCATTTACAGCCTCAGTCTCTCTCTCGTATCCTCAGTAGAATTTCAACTACAGCATTACCCTCCCCAGCCATCAAGCTCTGTGACACCGCCCTCCGTATTTTATTCCATGCTGACATAACTACATTACGGGAAACCGGGCTCTGTTGCATTTTTATCTCGTCCTTTTCATTTTTCACGTTCGTTTGCGTTATAATCTCTTTGTTGATATGCTCGCTGCAATTGCAGCCTGTGTGTGGCGTTGGTGTTTGCAGGCGGGGTCTTTTGTTTGGTGTTGTTGTTGTTGTTGTTGTTGTTTGTTGTTGTTTCCTTACCCCTGGTCTTTTGCTGCTCTCGTGAAAGACTTCGTTTCGTGGTGTTCTTTTGTGCTGATATTTTCGCCTCTCTCTTAATCAGTAGTTTCATTTATGTTGTTTTTATTGTGATTGACATTAAAAAGAGAAAATGCCAGAATTCGCGTCATTTCTGTTTGTTTACATGATAATTATCGGGTTTCAACACTCAGAATGCAATTATTTCTTCGTTCATGCAACCACAACCAATGAGGCAATAACAAGCTTACAGATATATTGTAATGAAACGCCTTTGTTTCGTTATTGTTGGTTTTGCATGAGTAACTTTGAGTTCTTTGATAATATGACGGCTTCATTGATATTGCTGTAGCTCTAGTAACAGTAGCAGTAGTAGTAACAGTAGTATAGTAGTAGTAGTAGAAGTAGTAGTAGTAGTAGTAGTAGTAGTAATAAGAGGCCCATTCTTCGGAAAAATTGAACATTCAGATGCCCGAGACAAGCGAAGTAAAGTTAAAGAAGAAAGTCTGCGGCCAGCTAAGTTATGGATATAAAACCAGAAATCTAACGTCGCTTTATAGGTGGACTCTGGATATAATATGGCTCCCAAGGTCACAATAAAGTAACGGACCGCACAAACATAAGAACGAACACGCAAAAACTCCAGCTTCCATGAAAGCCACAGTAACCATTTTTTTATTCTTTTCCGAAAGATTAGCATGTATTTCTAATCTCATAGTATATAAAAATATATAGTAATGATAACTTGTTTCAGATGACACATAATATTTATGACATTAAGAAGAATATACCATTTTTTCATTATCATCATTAGCAAATATAATTATAGTGCCTACT
>NC_087213.1:37351335-37368835 GCF_015104395.2 Macrobrachium nipponense
TGACTCACCGTGAATCGCCAACCCAGTTTAACACTGCTTTTTATGATCCCTTGAAAGAAACCGTTTACACCGAATGCATCGAGTGACGTCACGTCGCATCGAGTCAAGGCACAAATAGAGTTGAACCTATTTTTGACGTCAGTCATAGTGAGTCTAATGTCATTTGGCCTTTAAATAGAAATGGGGTTGTTAGGGTTTCCTACTTTGTTTTTATAGTGCATTTCAGTTTACGAACGCAAGTTATGTTCTAATAAAATTGTACTCTTTTATATCCTATTTTCACTTTTCTATAGGACAAAATTTAAAATTTAATAAATTAAATTTCGTTTTTAATGCTTTCTTTGTATACCAATGAATAAAATATAAAATCTTAAAACTCACCTATATATTTTTAAAACCTTTATGGTCGAGTAGTTAATCATTATTTCTCTTGATGTCTCGGCTAATTCGTTTAGAACTGTATCTTTTAATTAGTTATCTTGTAAAATTCTACAAACATAAAACTTGTCATAGAAAAATGACCATTTTTTCGTCAGTTCCAATTGGCTGCCTGTAGTTATTAGTATTGTTTTTCTTGTAGACAAAAAGTTAAATAAAGGAAAATCCCCAAATTTATTTTAATAGATAAGATAAAAAACATCCCGAAAAGGAAGGGAGAGAGAGAGAGAGAGAGAGAGAGAGAGAGAGAGAGAGAGAGAGAGAGAGAGAGAGAGAGAGAGAGAGAAAACATACTGCAAAAAATCCTTAAGAGAGATATTTCAGCAATTTATAACACCAAGAGACAAGGCATAGCTAAACATTTTTCGGAATATTTCCTACTATATTTAGATCAATCGAAATATCTCTCATGGAATGTAGAAAATCAACGAAAAATCGAGAGAGGAGAGTATATGAACTGGGTATGGCTTCTGCAGATAATGCACTTCAGATATGGATTCCAGTTTGAAGAAAATGTGGCTTTACCTGGCCTTGGCAGCAGCTGTTGTTGGAACGGTTTTTGTCAAGATGCTGTTCGAAATACGGAAGATGAGCCATCTTGTTTGCTGTGGCTGCCTGTTCACTGGTGAGGTTTCTCCTGACTGATGATGGATCTGAACAGCCCATGGAAAGGAACTGAACGAGAGAATTGCGGCCTAGCGAGACACCATCCAGTTCCAGAGAGAACATGAAGAGATTCAGAAGGCGGGCTGAAGTGAAGAACGCACTAATGTAATCCAGATCACTCGAGAGGTGTTCAACAGCAGGCCTGGCAAGACAGGGCCCACTCGTTCGAAGCTGAAACGTTGTTTTTGAAAAGGAAGAACGATCACGAGAAGAGGGAGAAACAGCAGCTGGGAGACCAGATCCTCAAGATGGCAGAAGAAAGTCAGCAGCTGAAGGACAACGCGAAGGAAATTGGGCCTAGAAACGATGCCCTATGTGAGAGGATAAGGGATGTGATTGCACAGTTGGCAGAGGCAAACTGCCTGCTTGAGAGACTCGAGAAACTCCTACGACAAAAGGAGAAAGACCTGCAGCTAAAGACGGCGAGGTTCATCCAGGAACAAAATGACGCGACTAAAAAGCGGGAATCCGACAGGAAAGACCTCGAGCTGATGTTCCAGCGCCTACAGAAGGACGTGGAAGACCTCTCGAAAGAAAAGTGTTGACGCCAGTGTGAAGTTCAGGCGGCAAAACTCAAGAGAACGAGCTGACATTCCTTCTATAGGAACGAAATCGTCCCCTGGTGTCGTTGGAGAGGAAGGCCGGTGTCCGGGGCGAACGGAACGACCAGCTGGAAGATGAGGCTCAACAGCTGCGAGAAGCGAAGGAGAAATTAGTCGAGACCTCAAGAACCTCGAGGAGAAATACAGACGCCTGGAAAAGGACAACTGGAAACTGCAGAAGCTCCTGTGGATCTTTAAGGAATGGTGCGATCAAGTCTGCGCTGGCCTCACTCAGATAGATGAGATGTGAAAATTTAGTTGTATGGAAAGTTTGATGTTTATTTTGTAATAAGTTTGCTTTATTAACTTTGAAGGAAATTGAACTTAAACGAAAAAAATATATCAAAATGTTTTCTTAGAGTTTTATTAATTCCTGGAAGGGAAAAGAAAACGGGAGGATTGTAGAAAGCGTGAGGAAAATAAGAGGATTCGTGGAGTGCCAGGTGAAGAAGCAGAAGATTCAGAGAAGCCCCAGGAGAATTGAGAGGACTCAGTAGGATTCGTGGAGGTGCCAACAGAAGAAGCAGAGGATTCAGAGAAGCCTTATGAGAATTAAGAGGATTCAGTACGATTCGTGGAGGTGACAGGAGAAGAAGCAGAGGATTCAGAGAAGTCCCAGTAGAATTGAGAGGATTCAGTAGGATTCGTGGAGGTACCAGGAGAAGAAGCAGAGAATTCAGAGAAGTCCCAGGAGAATTAAGAGGATTCAGTAGCATATTCTGGTTCTAAGGCTAAGCATAGGTGTTGCCCTCTGCCGGGACGGGCGGGCGAGGCCCGCCACGTGTCCCGGGACGGGCAGGCGAAGCCTGCCAAGGATCCCGGTACAGGCGGGGGAGGCTTGCCACGAGTCCTGGAATAGACAGGCGAGGCCCACCACGGGTCCTGGTACGGGCAGGGGAGGCCTGCCACGAGTCCTGGAATGGGCAGGCGAGGCCCACCACGGGTCCCGGGATGGGCAGGCATGGCCTGCCACAGATCCTGGGACGGGCGGGCGAGGCTGGTCACGGGTCCCGTCTGCAGGCATTCCATTGAAGAATGATTTGAGTAGGGGTACATTTGTTAACAATTGTAAATTGTATATGAAAATGATTTTGAAAAATTAACCATCACAAATATAAGTCGCTAATGAAACACACTCTCCTCCTCTCTCTCTCTCTCTCTCTCTCTCTCTCTCTCTCTCTCTCTCTCTCTCTCTCTGATTAGCGATCTTTTCATTCTGTATTTCCCATTACCTTCTGTTATTACTTCTTTCCAATGAATGGTAGAATATTCTTTGGAAGCTTGAATTTCCAGTCAATATCCCCTTTGCTTGTTCTATACGGATATGGTCATCTTCTGAATAATAATATAATAATAATAATAATAATAATAATAATAATAATAATAACAACTTTGAGACTACAACGGCCCCCTAGAAAGCCTAAAAAGACTAAAATAAAACGGACGATAAACAAGTTCACGACCGTTCGACTGATGAGCGTCCACACATACTGAGTAGAATTGTCAGTCGGACAGTCAACTCGAGGTCATTGCCCTCACTTCTCACCCAGCCTTCGTCGTGGCAACAACTATATGGAAGCGATGAAAACTCCGTTGGGTGATAAGGATGTAGAGCTACAAAGACTAGCCACGGCGGCAATTCACTTCAAAATAGGAAAGAAGCAAAAAGGCTTAACAGAGCATGGTCTAAATATTGCCTATTAAAGAGAGATATCTATTCGCATACAATATTAATAAATCAGGCTAAATTTGACCTGGGGGCTGGATCACTTATTTATGAAATAGACCGTGAAGCCTTCTTTCACTAGTAACACCTTTCATAAAAAGGCAGGACACTGGTCCAGGCCTTTACCAAATTGTCTATCGCATGGACATTTTTATTTCTCTTATATTTATCATAAGATCTGGACTGGCAACGGTCTACAAATAGCACCGCATGGTCTAACAATGAAATGAATTAGGCCTATGTACATAGTTTATTCTTATTCTAATCCGAGTGGCTGAGATCCTTCCCAGACAAAATCCGGCGGCAAACTGTCATAAAAATGTTGGTTACCCGTCCACACGTGCGGTCGAAAGAATTTTAGGTAATTCCATCAGTTCATCAGTTTTGGTGAGCGGACTGACTCCGCCCACAAACTGCCGTCCACACGTACGTTTTAAAGTCAGTTTCGTTGAACTGACAGTGATACTGACAGGTAAACCTGTGCGTGAATACCCGGCCTTAGGCTGCGTTAACACTAAGCGAGTCGAGTCGAGTCAAGTCAAGACGAGTCGAGACGATTCATGTCTCTTCTTGAATCGCCACATTAATTCAAATGGGAGAGTTTACACCAGAGTCAAGATAACAGGGTCTGCTCAACTCGGCAGTGGGGGCGGAGCTAATACTGTGACGTCAGAAGAGTAACACGACTCGCGCTTCTCCATTGCAATACTTAAAGAAGCTTTAGTTTTTATACATTTAAATCCATATCGCATGGTTTTCTTTGATAAAATCTGAATAAAACCTGTAAAGAGTAACATGCTTGATGTTTTTTAATAACCATTCAAAGTATATAGGGTCTGCTTAACTCGGTAGTGGGGGCGGAGCTAATACTGTGACGTCACAAGAGTAACACTTCAGTGTTTCTCCACTGAATTTCTTAAAGAACCCTTTGTTTTTATACATATAATCCATGTCGCATGGTGTTTTTCATAAAATCTTGATGATAAAATCTGTAGAGGTCACATATTTGATTTTTTTAAATACCCTTTCTCTCATTTAGTCACCAAACCTTGTTTTATTGCACAAAATATACCAGTTTGAACACACATAGCTACTCCAGCTTTCTTCATATGTTTATTCTTTACTTATTTATTTACTTACCTATATACTGGTTTGCTGTATTCTCTTCATGTCCATTTCTTTTAAACATGACAACTCTCTCTCTCTCACTCTCTCTTCTCTCTCTCTCTCTCTCTCTCTCTCTCTCTCTTTCAGGTAGTAATATTATCAAGATTTTAAATAATTCTTAAGAAATGTATTTACTTCTGTCACTGTGTTCATACCTCACTTTGAAAAGCAACTTTTTTTACGATAAAGGTTAGAATGATAGATTAATTATATTTTCCAAATCTTATTGTGAATAGTTATTGTTATGCAATAAATACAAAGAAGATGTGGATACATGCAGTGTAAAAAATGGCAGTTGCATTTGCACGACTTGGCCACAAAAAAGAAAACAATATCAAAAGTATAAGAATTACATCATATACGATATAAGGTATCAACGGAATCAAAATGATGAAGAAAATGATACATGAACACATTTCCCGCATATTTCTCATTTGCACTTCATATCACATAAATATACTTCCGAACATATAACACAAACTGTATACATAAAGGTATTAATTATGCATGCCTCAAACGATTATAATATTTTCGAAAAAAAGTACAAAAAGGTATTCGTCAGTCTGGCTGGATGTATCTGATGACGTTTCACAAGGGGCGGGGCTAGATTTCAGATCTCCCATGGACGCTTAATTTTTTATAATTTTTGCGTGCGTAGATAATATTTTCTGTGCGCGATTATGGGTTTGAAAATAATTGTAATTGTAATGTGTCATATACCAATTGAAAGGCCATTCTTTGTACTTTTACATGGTATGTGGCGAAAACGTAATAGATGAAAAATTATGTAAGAAAATTTGGAAATAAATATTTACATAAAATTTCTTAAAAACTTTGGTCCGTCTTTGACCTAGAATTCCTCGAAAATTTCTGAGAACACCTATCAATTTTATTTAGGCATTATATAGCAAATTTTATCAGCTTTCTGATCCATTTTTCAGTTTCTTTCTATCATCATCCCTTAATCAGATATGCTACGAAACGTGAATGTATGTAGGTTGACGGATGAAGTAATTGCACATTTTTGTGTGCGTAGATAATTTTTTCTGTGCGCGCTTATGGATTTGAAAGTAATCGTAATTGTAATGTGCTATATATCATTTGAAAGAGCTTCTTTGTACTTTAACGTAGTATACGGCAACATGCAATAAAAGGAAATTTATATAAAAAAAACGCCATCGCAAAAATAGTTATATGAAAATGTTATCGCAAGTATAGTTTCATTAAGATATGGTCCTTTTGTAACTGATGACGTTTCACAAGGGGCGGGGATAGGTTTTAGTACCGCCTTGTGAGTAGACCCTGTTATTTTGACTCTGGTTTACACTAAGGGAGTCGAGTCATGCCGAGCCAAGGCGACTCAGAGTCAGTGACTCGGGCAGACTCAATTTTTCATCAGTCACTATGAACTATGTGAGCACTATAAATCCTTAAAAAATGGCCATTCTTTCCTAAACTGAAAGTGCACGTCGGTAATTGGTGTTTTGCTTTCATGTCTGGTGCATTTAACTCCACTAACATTTAGATCGTTCAGTTGTCATTCTGAAGAAGTCATGAAACTTCTCTGGATTGTTTATCAAGTCTCGGAATAGATTCCCGAAGCTTCTGAACTTTGACCTTTTAGCATTAATCTTTCGCCGCCTCAGTCAGTATAGCATGAGCGAAATGTGGCTGGTAAATACTAATGACGATTTTAGCTTAAGAGGGAAAACTCCACGGAATACTAATGCCATGTTTCAGTTACTAGCTAAAAACTGTTACAGTGTCTTTTCTAAACAACACAACCCCAGCTTGTAAGTATTTTCTTCTCCAAAGGAAGATAAGAAACGGTGAATTGGCGGCAAAATGCAGTAACCTTGAAAAAGCAGTTCTTAGAAAAATAGACAAAATTCTTTATAAACTTAATGCAGTTGATGCAGAAGTCACTTTCATCACTTGAGTGCTTGGAAGAGGTTCTTCTACCTAGATAATCATTGAGACAGAACACGGCCTTGTTTCTGAACCTTTTTCACATGAAGTCAGTCTCTGATATATCTATTTACATATTCTAACACTCATTACCAAAAGTTGTTTCTAGGTCTATGTGTGCCACATGAATCTATTTTTTGTTCAATCCCATACTATTCATCCCAGATCAATCGTTTTGCCATCAGTCTTATTTTTCCCAATATAAAGTTTACTGCACTCTTGTCCCGGATTACTACAGTATGTAATGTTATGTTCCTGCGCTTCTTACTTACTTCAATCACTTTTATTCGTATAGCCTGTACAGGAACAGTTATTCCTCACATCTTTCCAGACATAAATTACTAACCCTGGTCAGCCGTTCAGTCTCAAAATTGCCACTGTCAGCGGCATCTCCTTAGCAGTTTCCCATTTTCAACCTCTTAATTGACATCCTTATATCATCTATAACCCCATCTACACTAAAAAAATAAAGTATTGAAAATGAAAGTGCAAAAACTGAAAATTCCTCCCTCTAAATTAACACATAACCTTACAAACAATTTTTTCTCCATCTTATCTTTCCTGAGTAGACAAATGAATATTCCTCCGAAGCCTTATTCATTTTGGAAAGTGTATACCTGCTAAAACCCCATTGCCTTCTTAGCCACTTGCATTTTCATTTAAATAATCTCACAGCTCAAACTAAGACACTACAAATCATTCCCAACCTTGCACAACTTTGCCTTTTACTTCAGTTGTACTGAATCCCAAAATATTTAGACTTCTCTCCTGATACAAATTAACTCTCATACATTTCTTCGCATTTGTTCCACATCAACATATGTAAAAATCACACAACACAAACATGTATACACACACACACACACACACACATATACATATATATATATATATATATATATCTATATATATAGATATATATATGTGTGTGTGTGTGTGTGTGTGTGTGTGTGTGTGTGTGTGTATGTATGATATGTGTGTATATACTTGTTACTTATACACTGGAGAGACTTTTATATTCACAACAATTGAGCCACAAACGTCGTTAAATATCAATTCACTATACCTAGGGAATGACCTACGTTATAATTGATCAAGTCTTTTCATCACCTGCAGAATTCGAACCGACTCGTTGCCTGTCATAGAAATAACGATACGCATATATATATATATATATATATATATATATATATATATATATATATATATACATATATATAATATATATATATATATATATATATATATATATATATATATATATATATTACATTTATATGTATATATGTATGTATATATGTACAAAATGAAAGTTCGAGTGAAACCAGTAGGCATGTAAAACGATACATACATATATATATATATATATATATATATATATATATATATATATATATATATATATATATATATATATATATAAAGGTTTTTGCCACGAAGGGAAAAAAATGAAAAACCTTTATTTATACATAGCATATATATATATATATATATTATATTATATATATATATATATATACATCTATATATATATATATATATATATATATATATATTATATATATATGAATAGCCCGTCCTTTGCGAGGATAAGCCTTGAGGATGCGACTATGAGTCGTGAAACGTCGGCGAAATACTGTACCTGAGTACGATGCCTTTCCCTGTGTTCCCCTGATGAGATGTACCTAGAGCTGCAGCTCCGTCTTCTAAGGATATATATATATATATATATATATATATATATATATATATATATATATATATATATATATATATATATCAGTAGTTTGTCTTCATCCCTGAGAAATGTTGACAACATGGTAGGTGACAAGAAGTAGACGGTCTGAGACAATGATGTTGTAGACTGGGAATGGCGATAGTCTTGTTATGAAAGTCAGTCCGTTGTCGTATTAGTCCTAATTAACGTCTACCCAGGGAGAATCTTGTGGAAAACGTGCTAAAGAATGGGTCTACAAAATTATCTGTGCCGTACATTACAATTTCCAGTATCATCTTTGTAAGGACTAGATGCTATCAGTCCCTTTTGCCTGGCTCAGGCGAAGTTACATTGCATCACAATCACGCCATAATTTGAATAACGTTTCAACTACGTCATATTTCACCATCACCATCACTGTTCACTGTTGGCTATCATGATCCCTTCATTATTCATTCCACTATCACTGTCCACGGCGAGCAGATTCTCAAAAATGGTGAGTCGGTCTAGAGCCGTTGCTTATTCTGTGATAACTCAAACAGGCTTTTATGAGGCATCAAAGGCACCTGAGTTCTCTCTCGTTCAAGGCAATTGGAAGCATTCCTTGTTTAACTAACAGACGCTTTTAAATCAATCTCAACGAACAAATTCTTTTCCATTACTCTTTTTTCCATTTGTAATCGTTTGGTATTATTTTCTAAGGCTTTGAAGACGTCCATTACTTCCCCAGAAGATTGACGGAGTTATTGATAAGCCAATATACCCAAACAAAAGTCACTCCCCTGGTCTCGTTATAAAATCCGACCGTTGTGTCCCGATATTTCACCAGTACAAAAAGGAATGAATTTTATGGTGTAATAGATTAATTTCTTTTATTGGTCACTTCTATCATTAATCCAGAGCGTTATCAGCCCATCATAAATAACAATACACCAATTACTGGTACGTGGCCCTGACAAGAGTTCATCAAGCGGACGCTACCAGTTTTTGGCGGCGGATGTCACAAATTGAGTTACGCCTAAAAAATAACGCCGGGGAAAAACACCATAAACTAACAATCATGTCGATATCAAGAGTAATGAGGAGCCGTTGCATGGAATGGCTTTTTCATGAGCCTACATTGCAATGCTTTATTTAACGCCGAATCAATCTCTGATTTATTATGGGCTTCGGTGACGGTGGGCTGGTTACTGCAAATAATGTTATAGAGTGAAAATGTTAAGCACTAGCTTCAGTTCATTGCCGAGGCTTCAGTTCATAATCGGGGCTTTAGTTGAGAATCAGGGCGGCTACAGTTGATAACATACCCAAAACTCCAGTGCACACATCTTTCTTCACAGGCTTCAAGAAACTCAGTTTTGCCATAAAAGAATAGGGTTCGCCATCGAATACTAGGCATCTGCTTTTCTCTACTTATCTTGAAAGGCAGAATAAAAACTAACTCCTTATTTTTGTATCTAAATTTTAATTCAATAAAGCATACATCATACTTTTTGGTATTGACAAAGGAAGGCCATCTGCCTCGTGAACAGAAACTCTTAATAGCATCTCTTGAACACGATAAAGGTTTTATGAATTCAGGACAGTTGTGTCTGAGTGCTCCTAATGAGTGAAATAATAACATGAATTGACATCTATGCGAAGGCATGTTTCCCAGTTAACTGTATTACATAGAATTCTTACTATTGACACCTGTGCCGGTAGGTGGAATTTCAGACGATTTCCTCAATCGTTCCTTCAGGGCGATGTTATTCTCGGCTAATTCTTCCGTAATCTCCTTCTAAATGCCGTCTCCATCCCTCAGCAACAGAATGAACTCCGCTATTACGTTCGTTTCGCAAATGGCCACTTGCGACATTGTTTTTTTCTTTCTGAAACCTACTGTTCACATATGATATATATATATATATATATATATATATATATATATATATATATATATATATATATATATATATATATATATATTATATATATATATATATGTATGTATGTATATGTATGTAGGATGTATGTATGTATATAGATATATATATATATATATATATATATATATATTTATATAAATATATGCATATATATACATATATATATATATATATATATATATATATATATATATATCTATATATATATATATATATATATATAGCAAAGGCCACAGGAAAAATAAAAGGAGTCCCAAGCGCTTTTGTGTTTTTTCAACACATTTTCGAGGTACAATGCTAAAAACACCGAGAACACCTAAATAAGTATGCATTAAGGCTAAAACAAATTGAAACCCAAATGTTCAGAGTCCGGTTAAAACCATGAGAAGGTACAGAACAGTTCAACAGGTCATTAAAAAGAAACCTTACAAATCTCTTTAACGTCAAATGGGTCTAGTTTGCAGATACCATTGTTTACAGTCATTAAATCACCGTGATATTTAATATAAATAGATTTAACAACATTTCTACGAGTTATTATACAATCTAAAACCACTTTTACCCTCCTCAGTGGCGTGGTTGGTATGATATTTGCTTCCCACCTCGGTGGTCGCGGGTTCGATTCTTGGCCATTCCATTGAGGAGTGAGCGATATGTATTTCTGGTGATAGAAGTTCACTCTCGAAGTGGTTCGGAAGTCACGTAAAACCGTTGGTCCCGTTGCTGAATAACCACTAGTTCCGTGCAACGTAAAAACACCATACAAACAAACAAACAAAACACCTTTTGCACCCTACCAATAAATCATATGATTAAGATTATTATTGTGTCAAAATAAAGCACTGGACATTTACAGTCGTGGTTATTTTCCAGCTTTCTCCTTCCATACCTTAGTCTTCTGTGGGATAAAATAATCTCGACCATAAATTGTATCTGTTAACTGACAGTAGTAAATGGACACGTGATGCTAATTCGGATTTTGTAATAAATTTGTTTGATTATAACCTTGATCAGTCACCCTTATCTGCTTTAAGTACGGTCTGAGTTTTTCTGTAACACCCACTACACATGGCTATGTTAATATATCTGAAGCCTTTTGTAATTTGGAAAAATTTGGCACTACATCTAATGACAATCTTAATCTTGTTAAGGGTTTTATCTAGGTGTAAATTCATTTCCCTCCTATTCAAATGTACCATTAAGATTCATAAAAGTGTACAGAAAGCTTAAAACCCATGACGAACTTAATTTTACGAAAGCTGATAAGTCTAATTCAATGGTTATACAAAATAAGTAAGATTACAAAGATAAAATATACTTACTGCTGAGTGCTGTTAATACCTACGATCTACTGACCTCAAATCCATCTGAACGTGTGCTTTCTCATTTTAAGAAGAAGGTCAAAAGTACCTTAAAAAATAATAAAGATTTGATTATATTTGTAACCATATCTCCAACTTTACCTTACTTGTATGGTCTTGATAAAATACATAAACTTGGTAACCAAATTAGACCAATTATCAGCTCTGTTGGGTCATGCACTTACATGCTATCAAAATGGCTGGTTGAGATTCTTTCACCTTTAGTCGGAAGCGTTTCAAATTCTAATATTAAACTTTATGTAGATCTGATAGAAAAACTAAATAGCACAACTATTAATTTTAAGTTTAAAATGATTAGCTTTGATGTTGTATCTCTATTTACAAAAGTACCTATAATTGACTTGCTTGAATATTCATGAATTTCTAGATAGTTATGATTTACCCTTTTCCACTCATAACATTTTAGAATTGGTTAAAATTTGCATTTGTGAATCGGTTTTTACTTTTGATGACAAATTTTATACAAAAAACTTTGGTTTGACAATGGGCAATCCTCTTTCGCCTGTTTTAAGTAATTTATACATGGAATTTTTTTTAAACAAGATTTTTACCTAATATTTTACCTTATGGTGTTCTGTGGATTAGATATGTAGATATTTTTTCCATATGGCCTCTAAACCAAAATGTAAATACATTTCTTTTCAAACTGAACAATTTGGTACCTTCCATTAATTTTACTTATGAAAAAGAACAAGATGGTTGTCTTTCATTTTTAGATGCAAATGTTCACTGTATTCTAAATGGCTTTAAATACTCAGTGTATAGGAAACCTACAAATGTAAATTCATACATTCGCTGTTATTCTAATCATAGCAATTAAGTCAAGAAAGCTACTTTTTCTTTCATGCTTTTAAGAGCTTTGCGTATCTGCAGGCCAGAATTTCTTCATGAAGAGTTTGAAAATATTTTTAACATATCAAAAAAATAAAATACCCTAAATAGTTTGTTGAATGTCCTCTGCAACAATCACAAAACAAATTTATTCTCTCACTACCAGAGTGGCTTTTGACAATGATAATGTACCTGTTTTACCATATAATGATCTCTTAATGAGGGTTCCAAGTTTTTGCAAGAATTTTAATATTGATGTTGTTTTTAGATTTTCAAATACATTGAAAAACATACTAATAAGGAATTCTCCCAAAGTTTATCAGGGCTGCAAAGTTTATCAGGGTATAAAAACCCTTGCATGACCTGCAAGTGTTTTTATACAGGGCAGTCTGGGAGGGGACTGGAGACAAGAGTTAAACAACACAGATAGTGTGAGAACGGGACAAAAATTTTGTCGAATTCTTTATTTTTACACATTAATAACTTTAATTATATGATTCATTGGGAGGGGACAAAAGATTTTTTATATTGTAATAATATAACTCGAAGATACGTTATTGAATCTGCTTTTAGCAAATATCACGGTGACTTAATTAATGTAAGCCAGGGTATGTGCAAACTAGACCCATTTGTTGTTAAAGAGATCTGTAAGGTTGTCTCTTTTTAATCGCCAGTTGAGCTGTTCTGTACTTGTTGTACTTGTTTTAACCGGACTTTGAGTAATTGTGTTTCCATTTTGTCAGCTTTTATGTTTACTTTGATAGATGTTCTCGGTGTTTTTAGCAATGTACCTCGAAAATGTATTGAAATAACACGAAAGCGCTTGGTACTCCTTCTTTTATTTTTCCTGTGTCCTTAGCTAAATATATTGTTACACGCTATTTAATAACATAAGCATATATATATATTATACATACATACATATAATGGAAATTTCATGCATGGATTTCTATGTATGGCGTGAGTAGCAACAGAAGTTATGTTTTACTCCTCTAGTTTTCGTTTTTCCTTTTTTTTTTTTTTTTTACTCCAGAAATATACTATAATAACATAATTAAAAGTTAGATAAACCTTCAGTGATCAGTATTTTTTAGGCTTTGCCTCTTGGTTTTGACTTATTTTAGTTCATTTCTCTCTCTCTCTCTCTCTCTCTCTCTCTCTCTCTCTCTCTCTCTCTCTCTCTCTCTCTCTCTCTGGAAATAGAAAAAAACTACCTAACCCTTCCTTCCAAAGTGAAGACTCATTGACTGATAACTGCTTTTTGAGTGAAAAGCTGGCCGAGATTATTTAAATCTACGTTGAAATTTCAGTATGGAAGCTTAAATATATATATTGTAAAGAAAACCCGTGAAAGGGAGCCATCATCGGTCACGTAAGCATTCTCGCGGCGTGGAAGGACGTGTCTGCAGCATTTCAAGAAATCCCACGTTGATGATGGCCATAAACCTACTACGGCAGTAAACTTTCGTTGTGTATAACTACTTTCTTGCACGAGCTATTTCTGATATCCACTTAAATGCAACAGATTATGGTCCATCTGATAAGATCATTTCAACATGGTTTCCAAAAACAAGTCAACAAACCATAGAAGTGATTCTTACAAAGTTTATTGTCCTTTATTCCTTGTAATGTTGAGGAACAAACTAGAGGCGGTGTCTAATGGACTCCTCCAAGCTCAAGTGATTGCGTTTTCAAAGAAGCGAATATTGTTCATTCCCCCATAAGCTTCTTTTTGGTCTTCTTATGAAGCTCTTCTTAGACATCTATGCAAAGGAATGATTAAGCCTGCTCTAAAACTACAGGTTCTCCAATGAAGACAAAAGCATTGATTTACAGAATATAAGGGCAGCCTTGTTTAATTAATATGAATTAGTTGCACCCCTACCACAGGATCACAGACTTCCTCTAACCCCTTCCTTCCCCAATTCTGTGGACCTTACGCACACAACATCGCTGATCATCCACTTCCCCCACCCCAGGAACCGACGCGAAACCGCTTCCAACGCCCCCCCCCCCCCCCCCCCCCACCCCCCCTCCCCACGAAACCCCACTCCGGACACACAACCAACGGAAGTAAAGGCAAGCCCTGTCTTTACCCTTATTTTACTAAAAGCTCCTCTCCTCTAGTTGCCGACTTCATTTTGAGGAAAATGGGAATACAGAAACCTCAGCTAGATATTTGGAAATTCGGTTCGAAGTTCTGGCTTTGTGCTTTCATCTGGATAATGAAAAGCGGCTTCAAGGCTACGTAAGTTACGAATTCACTTTTTTTTATCATTATTATGAAGATTGATGATAATGCTACCATAACAACAAAAACAACAATAGTAATGGCAATATTAAAAATAAATTATTATTATTCTGTTGAATAAAATGGCAGAACTCAGCGAATTAATCTTATATATTATCTTTTCTATTTTTCTTATTACTCGCTTTTCTGGCTCAGCGATACTTCGCAATAATTATCCAATATTCATATTAGGGATAATGCTGAAAGTGGTATTTTATTCAGAACAGGCTTTATTAATCAAAGGCTGGTATTATCAGTATACTGGTATTATCAGAATACTGGTATATGGGAAGGCGTTCCTCTGGTTCAGATCAAGCAGGGGTCGTTGTCGGTGTTGGTATAATTCCGTAAGAGAGGTCAATGTCAGGCCGGGGTCGTCTCTGGTATTCAGGTGGTATTACTGCTGGTATAGCTCTGGCTTATCGCGACGTTTCAACCTTCTCGTAGGTCATCTTCTTGGCTGGTTAGCAGTAGAAGTGAAGAGATTGCAGCTGAATGTGTCCCTAGGACTAGGATAAGGACAGGGAAGTGGGGAATAGGGGAGAAGGAAGAGTACCTCTGGATACAATCACAAGCCGATATTTATAGCGGCTCGAATCCTAGAGCTGCGTTCTCATTGGTCGAGCCGTTCTGGGGCGAAGTCTGGGATCTCTGGTTGATGGTTGCAGGGATGCAGCCGTGCGAGCGCAAGAGTAGTGCATCGGGGAATGAATGTCAGGGGTCCTGCCTGCGGTAGGAATCCTATCATCACGCTGGTGCTCCTGGATATTTGGGTGGTTGTTTGCTGCTGATCTTCTACCGCCGCCCGAAGATCAGCAGCTATACCAGCAGTAATACCACCTGAATAACAAAGACACCCCGGCCTGACGTTGACCTCTCTTACAGAATGATGCCAACACCGACGACGACCCCTGCTTGATCTGAACCAGAGGAACGCCTTTCCATATACCAGTATTCTGATAATACCAGTATACTGATAATACCAGCCTTTGATTGATAAAGCCTGTTCTGAATAAAATACCACTTTCAGCATTATCCCTAATATAAATATTGGATAATTATTGCGAAGTATCGCTGAGCCAGAAAAGGGAGTAATGAAAAAAATAGAAAAGATAATATATAAGATTAATTCGCTGAATTCTGCCATTTTATTCAACAGAAACTTGTTTAATTAAAAGAGGGTCTTCTTTTTTTTTTTTTCTTAAAAAATTCTTATTATTATTATTATTATTATTATTATTATTATTATTATTATTATTATTCCTCGAATCTCGGTGCTTAGAATAATCTCCTTTTTACTTCTCACCTGCCTTTGACGCTGAGGAAAATTTCAGTATTTCAAAGAGAAAAAATCGAATTGGACAACATAATAGCGACGTTGTTGGAACGACATAAAAGCTCCTTTTATGCTCATGCAAGAAGGCTTCTTATATCGACACAGATAATGGCATTAGTTCCATGTGCTTCAGATCTTGGCTTTGCTGCTCTCCCGACCGGATGTTAGCAACTCTCCAGACCTTTATATTTTAGACCCCTTAGGGGAGTAGGCCAGTCAGTGCACCTCATGTGGTGTACTGTAGGCATTACTCAAGGGTATTTGCAGTCTCTTCGTTCCCTTGCTGCAACTTCTATATCATTCTTCTTTTGTACCTCCGTTCAGTTTTTCTTTATTCCATCATATTTTCCACCCTCTCCTAACAGTTGTTTTATGGTGCAACTGCGAGGTCCTCCAGTTACAGCTTTCATACCTTTTCACTGTCAATTTCCGTTTCAGCGCTGAATGGCCTCGTAGGCCCCAGTGATTGGCCTTTCTATATGCTATTCTATTCTTTATGTTTTAGACAAAATTGTTCATTGTGGTGGTGACCTCTTTTCAAATGATTATGATGATTAGAAGCTGACCATCTTCCGTCAGAGTTTTTCAAACAGGTAAAATCCCTTAGGGGTAATAGTGCTTGCATGACCACACCCAGGGCTCGTTATTCGATTTGCGGAGCTACATCTTCGACATTTGCCAGAAACATTTTTGTCCCTCATATCGGGAAAGGGGAAGAATGTTGCTCTCACACTCTCTCTCTCTCTCTCTCTCTCTCTCTCTCTCTCTCTCTCTTCTTTTTCCTTGTCAGTATCAGTACCTGTTATTTTTCTCGACGCTGCACTGTGAATTAAAGGTATTTTCTAGTTGTTCTATCTGAATGTCTGTTCATTTCGAACAATATATATGTATTTTTACGTTTCTGCTCTGGGATAATGCTAATTTCTGGGTTTAGACAAAACAATTACTTACTTACCATATGAAATCCTAGGATCTGACTGTTATAAGAGCAAGAAACCGTAAAAAAAAAGGGGGATTTTTTACATGAGCTGAAGGCTTTTACTCTTTAAGGAATTGTAGATAAACAAATTTGGATAATTTTAAAATTACATATATTTACAGTAAAACGATCAGAAGATTAACACAGAATTCCAACCGGCAACAGGTCCTGGGTAATAATCAAGGTGCCAGGACAAACGGGGAGGACTGCTATATCTTCAGGAATGCAGCCACAATCAAGGAGAAAGATTTCGAATTAAGGCCAGAAAAGGCATGGAGATATCAAGCAAAGTCTAGGCAGCGCAAAGAAGGTGCCAAGGATTGCCTTAACATACGTCTTCCACACAATAAAAGCACTTATTAAACGTTTACACTGCACTTGGCAAAAGTAAGTCTGAAAGTTTAGCAAAAGAATTGAGAAATTCATGTGACTGATTAAGAACATCTGTATACAGAACACATTACCTGGTC
>NC_087213.1:37376335-37383835 GCF_015104395.2 Macrobrachium nipponense
ATCATATACCTAATATATATATATATATATATCATATATATATATGTGTGTGTGTGTGTGTGTGTGTGTGTGTGTGTATGTATATGTATATATATGTATATCTGCACTTCATATGTAAATACCTTACGTAGCCTAACTTTATTGATGAACCTACCGTACAGAGAAGCGGCAAAAAAGACTATAAAAAGAGGAACTTACAATACAATTATGCTATCATTTAACAATAGTTGAAAAGCTATCCCCATTATCCTTGAGAAGTTTCGAGTTAACATAGTATTTAAGAATAATAAAACAGAAATACATGTGCATATAAAAAAAACTCTCCCGACAGTACTGGAGGATGTGTATTCCGCAAGGGATTTTACTTTGGGAGATAAATTCTAAGGAAAGGAAATTATATATTTAGTGAGAGAAATATTAACTGGCACTCAATTGCTAATTTCGGGCTTACCGGACAAATCTAAATTGCAATGTGCACTATTACAAGTCTCTAGTGATCTATCTAATAGGTTTTCCTGTAACAACTGAAGGGACAACTTGTAGCACAGGTCTCTCATGACCTAGTACCAGTGTGGCAATGCGCCAAAACGAAGGGATGTGGCCTGAGATTCGGAACCTAGCAGGTCACGTCTAACCTCGATAAGGACTGAGCAAGTGCTGGGAGCTATCTGCTGGTTTTGAATGTTGCTCAGCCTAAGAGCCCTCAAGCTACAGAAATTGTGACTTGCCTGGAGGAGATATGCCGACATTCCTGAAAAATCAATTAAGACCAGCAGATAATGGATCTTGGGATAATGGATCTTGGGGACAGGGATCTAAAGTGACTACTATAGTATATTCACATCAACCGTGCATTTGATGTCTAGGCCAGTCCCTAACGACGCTCCTGATTGGCTGTTGATAAGCCAGTCACATAGGCAGGATGCATATTCCACCTCTCCTGAGGGATACTTTTGAAAGACGTATCCCTAAAGAGAGGTGGAACATAGATCCTACCCATGTGAACTCTCGAGAGCGACAGAGTTCTCACCCCTTTGACTGGCTTACCAACAGCCAATCAGGAGCGTCGAAAGGGACTGGCCTAGACATCAAATGCACGGTTGATGTGAATCTACTATAGTAAGCATATCCTCCACATAATTTAGCTAATCCTGCTATTTGGCTTGACCCTATTTCAAATCTGTGTTCAAAACTACTACTTTCGTTAATGGGGTCTTGGGGTTTTCCTATTGTAACTCCCAGTCTTTGACTTGTCCCTTTGCTTTATGGGAAATTGGCGGTGGTGTTTTAATTTTCATTCTATAATATGTAATATATATAGATAATATATATTTTATATATAAAGAATATATAGTAGTATAGACTAAGATAAGTAGATATACCAGATATTATATGTACGAATATATATAGTATAATACTATAATACTATATATATATAATCTAGTGTGTGTGTGGTGTGTGTGTATATATCTATATTGTGTACGTAAATATATGTACATATATTTGTACATATATTCTGAATGTTTTCCACTATCCATTAGTCTTTCGATAATGATTTAGAAGTAAAGCTGAAACCGGTCAGGATTCACACTCAGTCTTCAATTTTCCTAGTTGCAATGAGAGATAAACAAATCACTATTCAGACTTATGATAATCATATACATACTATATATATATATATATATATATATATATATCAATTCAAGCTACAAATGTCCTTTAATATCTAAATTCACTACCTCCCAAATGATATATTTCATATATGTACCGAGGGGAATTTTTTAATTGATAATAATTTTCGTCCCCCCATGGGATCGAACCACCGTCCAAGTGGACTGGACGAAATCAGGACGGTCAGTGACGCTATCCAATCAGCAACAGAGACGCTATAAGTTCATATCGATTTCTGACCTTACAAATCACCCTCGATCTGGATGCATTCGTAATTAGAATCGATATGAAACCCCGTCTACCATGTTGGCCAATTCGAGCGTTTGACAGAACGTAGCCTTTTGTTATGAATAATTATCACATCGAACCGTGATCCATTTTATATATCAATTCAAGCTACAAATGTCCTTTAATATCTAAATTCACTTTACCCTCCCAAACTGATATATTGTTTTTCATATTTTTCATTGTACCGAAGGGGAATTTTTTAATTGATAATAATTTCGTCCCCCATGGGATCGAACCACCGTCCAAGTGGACGGGGACGAAATCAGGACGGTCAGTGACGCTATCCAATCAGCCAACAGAGACGCTATAAGTTCATATCGATTCTGACCTACAAATCACCCTCGATCTGGATGCATTCGTAATTAGAATCGATATGAAACCCCGTCTACCTGTTGGCCAATTCGAGCGTTTGACAGAACGTAGCCTTTTGTTATGAATATTATACATCGAACCGTGATCCATTTATATATCAATTCAAGCTACAAATGTCCTTTAATATCTAAATTCACTTTACCTCCCAAATGATATATTTTCATATATGTACGAAGGGAATTTTTTTAATTGATAATATTTTCGTCCCCCCATGGGATCGCACCACCGTCCAAGTGGACGGGGACGGGGACGAAATCAGGACGGTCATGACGCTATCCAATCAGCCAACAGAGACGCTATATCGATTCTGGGGGGACGAAATTATATCAATTAAAAATTCCCTTCGGATTTAGATATAAATGGGACATGTACATATATATATATATTTTGGGGAGGTAGTGAATTAGATATAGACATTTGTACTTGAATTGATATATAAATGGATCACGGGTGGATTCGATGATAATTATTCATAAACAAAAGGCTACGTTCTGTCAACGCTCGAATTGGCCAACATGGTAGACGGGGTTTCATATTCGATTCTAATTACGAATGCAATCCAGATCGAGGGTGATTTGTAAGGTCAGAATCGATATGAACTTATAGCGTCTCTGTTGGCTGATTGGATAGCGTCACTGACCGTCCTGATTTCGTCCCGCTCCACTTGGACGGGGTGGTTTCGATCCATGGGGGGACGAAATTATTATCAATTAAAAAATTCCCCTTCGGTACATATTGAAAAATATATCATATTTGGGAGGTAAAGTGAATTTAGATATTAAAGGACATTTGTAGCTTGAATTGATATATAAATGGATCACGGTTCGATGTGAGAATTATTCATAACAAAAGGCTACGTTCTGTCAAACGCTCGAATTGGCCAACATGGTAGACGGGGTTTCATATCGATTCTAATTACGAATGCATCCAGATCGAGGGGGGGGGTGATTTGTAAGGTCAGAATCGATATGAAACTTATAGCGTCTCTGTTGGCTGATTGGATAGCGTCACTGGACCGTCCTGATTTCGTCCTCCCCCGTCCACTTGGACGGTGGTTCGATCCATGGGGGGACGAAATTATTATCAATTAAAAAATTCCCTTCGGTACATATATGAAAATATATCATTTGGGAGGTAAAGTGAATTTAGATAATTAAAGGACATTTGTAGCTTGAATTGATATATAAATGGATCACGGTTTCGATGTGATAATTATTCATAACAAAAGGCTACGTCCTGTCAAACGCTCGAATTGGCCAACATGGTAGACGGGGTTTCATATCGATTCTAATTACGAATGCATCCAGATCGAGGGTGATTTGTAAGGTCAGAATCGATATGAACTTTATAGCGTCTCTGTTGGCTGATTGGATAGCGTCACTGACCGCCCTCCTGATTTCGTCCCCGTCCACTTGGACGGTGGTTCGAATCCCATCCCGGGGGGAGACGAAACATTATACAATTAAAAAATTCCCCTTCGGTACATAATATGAAAATATATCATTTGGGATGGTAAAGTGAATTTAGATATTAAAGGACATTTGTAGCTTGAATTGATATAATAAAATGGATCACGGTTCGATGTGATAATTATTCATAACAAAGGCTACGTTTTCCTGTCAAAAAAAAACGCTCGAATTGGCCAACATGGTAGACGGGGTTTCATATCGATTCTAATTACGATGCATCAGATCGAGGTGGGTGATTTGTAAGGTCAGAATCGATATGAACTATAGCGTCTCTGTTGGCTGATTGGATAGCGTCACTGACCGTCCTGATTTCGTCCCCGTCCACTTGACGGTGGTTCGATCCCATGGGGGGACGAAATTATTATCAATTAAAAAATTTCTCTTCGGTACATAATATGAAAATATATCATTTTGGGAGGTAATGAATTTAGATATTAAAGGACATTGTAGCTTGAATTGATATATAAATGGATCACGGTTCGATGTGATAATTATTCATATATATATATATGTGGTGTGTGTGTGTGTTCGTGTGTGTGTGTGTGTGTGTGTGTGTGTGTCTGTTTATGTATATTAAAACAGAAATCTTTTTGCTGAAGGAGAATGTCTCAAAAAAGGAAGATCCTTGAACGCGCCTTGTTTCATCCATCCTCTAGCTGCTTAATCAGGCCTGTAACACCTGTGAACTTTCAAGTTTCAAAGGTGATTTCAACACTGCAATGACCTCTTTTTCGAGCGTTAAAGTCAGTTTAGGTTCAGTGTATGTTGTCAGGAAATCTTTTAATGGTCACCTCGCAATATTCCATTTGCCATTCTCCTGTAACTAACATGAAAGTAATCTCAATCCTATTGTTATTGATCTATCGACCTATGATCCATCTATGACAAACTTTCAATTCATTTTATTTTTCATATACCTCGCAGTTCATTTTCCCTAACTGGCTTCCGACCTGAGTAATGCAGAGAAGAGCTATTTACTTTATTATTTTTCTTAACAAGCCTCCTTCTGCCTTTGTTCCAAATTATTAGTTATTGCGCCGTTTAGGAAAATTGTCTTCAAATCACGAATTTAAGAACATCGCGAATGTTCATTAGGTTTCCACATTTCCTTGTCGAATTCCTTGCATTTTCCCAACATCACATTCAACAACTTGCATTGTGATCTTCTTCCTTTGCACCAGCAGGCTTTCACTAGCCTCTGAAACTGTGTTTTTCGCCTACACTGTCAAACATTATCACACGCGAAAAAACAGTCATTCCACGTTCCATCACCTCCTCCTCACCCCGTCCTACTTCTTAATTACCTTCGATTCCTGGAAGGATCTCGTTTAAAATGTCGAGTCTTCTAAAAATAACGAGTTATTTAACTTTAATATCTTCATTGTTTGCTTCTTAATTCCGAGAAATCATAGCTTTATATTTCTCCTATAATACCCTGTTTCTAATATTGCTCTTATATTAGAGCTGTTCCTCTTTATGCCACCCTCCTCGGCAATATTAAATCCAAGGTTATTCTATAAGCCAGTGACGCCACCTTCACGTCATCTCTGCAGTTTCTTTTCTTCACGGCAAAGTGGCCTCACTGTCACTTTGCAACAAGTAATAATTCCACCAGCTCGTCTCTGGTGTCCTAATATTACCCACAAAGTCATCACATCATACGTTCTCCCGGTGAGAGTCAGAGCTCTGATTCAGTTATTGTTTCCTCCACTTAATTTCTACTATTAGAAATTCATTTCCTACTGCCACTTTCTGTTATGAGTATGTTCTCCCATATGTCAAGTGCTAGAGTAACCACTCCCTCGTAGTTGAGTCTAGTCCCTTCTGCCATTCCTCTTTATGTGCTTTAACTATCATTAAATTAGCCATCCTGTCGGCCTACGACGTTAAAAAGATCCCTTCCGTCAGTAATCACGATCTACCCTAATGATTTCATAATTACTTATCGTTATATTTTAAGCTACAGCGGCGTTACTTAGACTACTTTCATGCAAATTACTCTCTCTCTGGAAAGGTTTTTCCGCTTATTCAAAATAAAATCACCATCTTAAATATCTGATCACAAGCCTGATATTATCAGACAACTTCCTATATACAAAATTTTCCTTTGTATTTCCACTTTCACACACACACACCCTTACACACACACACACACACAGGACACACACACACACACACACACATATATATATATATATATATATATATATATATATATATATATATATATATATATATATATATAGTTCATAGTCCATAAAGTCATTCCCTGAGTAATAAGATTAATAACTAAAATGATTGAGGATATGACCGTACAACTTTTTCATTCTGTAGAACAATTACTAGTTTTTTTTTTCTATACAGATGCCACTGTGATCACTTTATCCGCCAGCTGAGTCAAGAATAGCAGAAATGGTGTCATTGCAGGAGAAAGCCTAGTGTGTGTTATGGTACCACAAAACAAAGTCACCAGTTGCAGTTCAACGCAAGTTCAGAAATGAGCAACGACGAGATCCACTAGACGTTAAAAGCATTAAAGACTGGAATAAAAAGTTCACAGACTCTTGAAGCGTTGAAGACCGTAAGAGAAGCGGTAGACCCAGTGGAATGATGCATCCGTTGGGAGAAGGCCCAACAGAATGGCCACCACGTCCACCAGACATTATGCCCCTTGATTTTTTCTTATGGGGTTATATCAAGGATAAAGTGTACAGTATACCAGTACTTAATGTTGAGGCCTTAAAAGCAAGGATAACAGCAGGTCTATGGAGATGTTGGAGAATACCTGGCGTGAGATAGAATTTCGCTTTGACGTACTCCGGGTAACAAAGGGGGCACATGTTGAAATTTATTAGTAATGTAAAAAAAACTTTAGTCATTGTTATTGAAATTGAAGAGATCCTTATACCTCTACCTAACATGGTTTGTGTGTAATATAGGTCTGAAATCGGAAAGATTTCATGGATACCCTATATATATATATATATATATATATATATATATAATATATATTATATATATATATATATATTGTTGTTTATTTGTTTGTATGGTGCTTTTAGTTGCATGGAACCAGTGGTTATTCAGCAACGGGACCAACGGCATTACGTGACTACCGAACCACGTCGAGAGTGAACTTCTATCACCAGAAATACACATCTCTCACTCCTCAATGGAATGGCCGAGAATCGAACCCGCAACCACCGAGATGGGACGCAAACACCATACCAACCACGCCACTGAGGCTCCTTATTATATATATATATATATATATATATATATATATATATATATATATATGAATACATACACGTGTGTTCATGAAAGTACTGATTGAGTTAATTAATTCCTTATTAATAAAAGAAAGCATAGCTAAAGTTTAGATTTTACATGAAACGTCTTTACTCTTCCTGAAGTAAATAAACGACAAAAAGGATCCACAAAAAAAAGGAAGAAAGTTAATAGCTGTGGCGAGAACCAGTCTTGGCCAATTTCAAGTGCATACAATATTGATCTCTTTTTAAAAAGGTGCCATAAAGACCTTATCCATTAAATCCGATTTCCATGACGCTGGATTTTAAGGAAATCTGATATAGATTAGAGAAGAATCCATGAAATAAATTTCAAGGATCTAACTTTTGAAGCAACTTCTCTGAAGAAGCACATCTGATTCACTCTATTATGAATTTTAATCCTTATT
>NC_087213.1:37386335-37388835 GCF_015104395.2 Macrobrachium nipponense
CTTCAAATTACAGTGCATATCTATATAATTTTCTCTTGAGTATATAATTATTATAACAGCTCAGTGACTGGTTACTTTCGGGACTATTTAGCTAAATAATTTATTGAATATTAGTTTCAAACTATCAGTAAGTTCCCGTCATCCTTAAAACGTTGATGACATGCATACGACCAGCAAGGCTAGCCCAGACATGCATATTTTTATTTTACTGTTGGGCATTGGAACGATACTTAGATATAATAGATAGATAAAGGTTACAATAACAAAATAATTTCGATTGAAATGGAATTAATTTGTGCTTGAAAGAACACCAGTAAAATAAAATATCTGGCGAATCAGTAGCATAGGCCTAGCTTCATTGGTCCGTGCTTCATGATCTGACTGAAAAAAATATTAAAGGTTATTTTTAAGTTTACCAAACTGGATATCACATTGGTATCATAATACAGTTCCGTAGAAAGAAGAGTGAAGGATAAGAAAATCTTGTGATTTGAACGGTTGCAAGCATAGTCATAAGTGTGTAGCTTGAGCCATACTGATGAGAAAAATCATTTATATAAGAAAGGGCGAGGGTTCTTTGTATATATAGACATTTAAATATGTGAAGATATAGTTTAATATTTATCACAATAAGCCAACGATGTCGTAAATTTCGATTGGTAGCCCATCGCGTGCTACTCATGAGCATGTGCCGCTTCTTCGCCTGTCGACCAAATCTTCTGCAGGGATTTTGCCAACAATAACGTAGCGAGTCTAGCGACTACGCGTCGTGGAAGTTACGTGCAAGGTCTAGAACTTGGTTACGAGCTGGTTCGGCGTTGAAACGTGCTCTTGTTATTTCGTCTGTAACGCGTTCTTACTTTCTGAAAAGTATAGTGTAGGTTGCATTTGTAATTAGCAAGAGTTTTGCACCTGAGAAACTTAGGTGCAGAGATTTTATAAAAATCTGGAATGTTGGAACCTTCAGGAACGGACGTATATAACGCCGCCCGTCGCAGAGCCCGTCATGCTCACTCTCCTTCTAGCAATGAAATACTGAGACCTGTGGCAATGGCATATGTGCTCTGTATTAGGAAGCCTGTCACTGGCCAGATCTCGCCTGAAAACCAAGTACCGTTCCGTCATTTGTTCATTGTAACACAAAGCGTTGAGTACCTCGGTACATCTCATTTTATGTGGTTTGGATTCATTTACTTGTCATATGACTTCGTAGTCACGGGTTTTCGTAAACCCAGCTATAGTTAGTTTTAGAGTATCGTCTGTCGCGAAAAGTTAGTGCACGAATTTTCCGAGACGTATTCCCCGCCCATCCATCCATTTCCCGCTTTTCAATGTAAGGCGAATTGCCACGTATCAGGCGGTCTGGCGGCTAAAGCAGAATGGTTCTTTTTTGTCTGGTCACATTTATCAGTCATCGCCTCTCCTCCCTCATGGATTAATAACAAAATTCTTGTTGACTAACCCGATCCGCTCGGGTATAAAACCAAGCCACACCAAGGGTTCGCCCTCTCTTTTAATTAACGTAGATCAGGTAGCAACTCTTCCGGGTCTTGTACGTGGTGTACGGGTGTGAGCTTGGCCGTGTAGGGAGGCGCGAATGACCAGAATCATGCACAGTAAGTAATCGTTCTTTCCTGTAGCCATCGTTGGGCTAATTGATGTTAATCTTTACTAACTTTGTTAAATCAACTTTCGGGAATGTGTCACCATTTGTTTTAGTGAAAGTAGAATTTAATTTAACTGAATTTTCCATGTTTTTTTGAGTGGTCGCGTGACCATGTAAATTTTGTCTAAATTTGGGTTGCTGAGCCACCCAAGCTCACACATTATTACTTTGTTTTTTTTGTTAACATTGATGAGTTTAGTTTTGTAATAAAATTGTCAAAATCCCTTTTGAGTTGTCCTTGTGCACGGGCTGGAACCTGTCCTGTAAGGTAGGGCTATAAGCCTCACACCATCTGGCACGAACCTAAATAACAGTCGCATTAACATTCGCAACAATGTCCTTGTAAATTTTGTTGTTTGTGACTAACGTAAAGTCGAAATAGCCTGGTTTTATGTATATGTTTTTGTATTTTTAGAGTATATTTTTGTATTAAAACTGACAATACCCTAGTGTTTGTTTAGCCACTACCTGTTTGTACTATTTCAGTGTTGGTGACTTGTTTAAATTTTGTATCAGCCCCCAGAACATCGGGCAAGAATCAATTCACTGAGATGTCGTCGAGAAAAATTCTCGACATCGTCCGTGCTAGACAGATGAAATGAAACCGACGATAGTCTGCGCGTTAGTAGACTAATTTTTTAATCACCCTCTGTATGTATGCTTTGTCGATCGTGGTACTTTACAACTTCTAATCCTAGCATTTGTGTTCGCAGAGGAGCCTTTAAGGCCACCCACGCTGGTGGGAGAACGTGAGATCTACGAGCCGTCTGAGATGATCAAAGTTGGTTGCCAGACGCAGAGGCCTCACCAGCAAGCCCTTGAAGCAAAGTTGCA
>NC_087213.1:37398835-37411335 GCF_015104395.2 Macrobrachium nipponense
CTAGCAGCATATTATATATAAACAAAATCAAATGCAAAAGGAAAACTGGGCGACTGATCTGGCAAAACGCCTTTCAAGAGTATCTCCTCAGAAATGAGTAACAAAATCCAAAGAAAGATGGTAAATCTCGCACACACACACACACACACACACACATATATATATATATATATATATATATATAATATATATATATATATATATATATATATATAGATATATAGTATATATATATATATATAATATTATTATATATATGTATGTATATTATATATATATATATATATATATATATATATATATATATATATATGTATGTATATATATTAGATATATATATTATATATATATATATATATATTTTCATATATGTTAACCAAAGGGGAATTTTTCACTTGATAAGTTTGTCGTCTCGTGGGATCGAACCACGAAAGACTAGAACTCAGGACTGCAGTGACACACATTAAACCTCAAGTCCATCTAGGGAAGTATGAGTTGATACCGATTCCAACCTACAAATCGCTCTTGAACTCAAGTATTTGTCATTAGAATCTAATGGCAAATAGTACCTGAGTTTGACAATGATTTGTAGGTTGGAATCGTTATCAACTTATAACTCCCTGGATGCCCTTGAGGTTTAGGGCCCGTCACTGCAACCTACGTTCTGGCCTTCCGTGGATCGATCCCACGAGACGTCGAACTAATTATCAGCTGAAATATTCCCCTTCGGTTAACATACATGAAAATATATTATTACCGAGATAGAGTGAATAGGATATTAAAGGACATTTGTAGCTTAACGCTTGTATATGAATCATGGTGATACGGTAAAATTTAATTCATATATATATATATATATGTGTGTGTGTGTGGTGTGTGTGTGTGTGTGTGTGGTGTGTGTGTGTGAGAGAGAGAGAGCTCATAGTGGGAAGTGACCTTTCGCCTATATGTGTGTGTGTGTGTGTGTGTGTGTGTGTGTGTGTGTGAGTGTGTGTGCAGAGAGAGAGAGAGCTCATAGTGGGAAGTGATCTTTCGGCTTTAAAATATGGTGTGAACAAACTTACTAAACGATAAAAAGAAAAAAAAAAAGAATAATCTCTACTCTTCACAATGTACCTGAATTTTTAACTGATTATACCTCGTAGAATTGGTATGTCGGAGGCTCTGCCGAAATTCTCCTTCTCTCGTTGTCTGCAAACGGCTCCTCACCCCGCTGCCAATAAAATAATTTGCCTAAACCAAACTTTTGGGTTTTTTTTTTTTTTGTGAGATGACGGGAATTGTGAGATAGACTGACCTATGTCGGTCTGCTCTGCTGTATCTCTCGGGCTGGTTATATACATAGAAATGTATATATATAATAATATTATATATATATATATATATATATATATATATATATATTATATATATATATATATATATATATAAAGGTATATGCCACGAGAAAAAATAAACAACGGAGTATCTGCTTAGTAAAGGACGTTGAAACGTCAAAAGATCTCGTAGATACTCCGTTGTTTATTTTTCATTGTGGCATATATCTTTATTTATGGATTTATCACATTCTTAACTTTCGTGATTCAGTTATACATATATATATATATAGATATATATATTATATATAATATATATATATATATATAGGACATATATAATATATATATATATACACATATATATTGTTCTAAATTATGAACATCCCCAAGTCAAATAAAATAAAAATATTCGTATAAATCCATAGAACACTAGCCACTCTATAATTTTTCCACTACCTCTATGAAAGATCTCTGTGACTGACAGCTGTCTCTTCCACAAAGACTGCCACCGGCCATTCCTTTCTGCAGGTGCCATGAGCGCCCAGGAATTAAGCCAGGTGTCCCAACCACGTGTAAGCCATGTGGAATTTGGGAAAGCCACAAGGCAACGGTACAGGTACCACAGATCCGAATTAGGACTAGTACCAAAATTATAAGAAGGGTAGCAGATGAAGGAAGGACCTTAAACAGTCAGCTCCCATCCTAAAGAACGGTCAAGTCACTTGGGAAGAGCGCTCCCCCCATCCTCCTCCCCACCCCTAATATCGCCTTGAGATTGCTCCACATGTTGATTTACTCGCTCCATGATGTTTCCCCCATCAATACCACCATTGAAGACGGACGAGGCCCAGGCTATCAGGTAAAGTGGGGAGTTAACGTTTTAGGCAGTCACTCATTGTTATGTTTTTCTAATTCTTTTATGTTTCATTGCTACAAGTAACTTAAGACTCTCCTCAAGCATCACTTCCAGTTATTGTAACATGTAACCTGCTCCTTTCATTGAGCTTGGTGATGCTGTAAGTGTCCTCCCATCGGAGTGGATCGATTTGGCGCCGATTTTATGGCGCCCGTTTTTTTTGGCGCCGATGTTTTGGGCGCCGCTAGCAGTATTTCTAAGACCAAAAATTGCTTTCAAGAATTAAGAGTATTTGATTTGAACCCATCAGCAAGTATGGAAGGAAGGATACTAAGTAAAAGAGACAACCCCAAATTCTCTCATAATGGATAATTATTTGTGTTTGACAAGCGCAGCAAGAAGGATACTTCAATAAAGTTTTGGAGATGTGAGAACAAGAATGAATGCAAAGCCCGTATTCACATTAAAAACGATGAAGTAACAAAGGAATTGAATCACCATTCTTTTGGTAGTTCAGCAGCAAGCGTCGAAGTAGCTGAGATTAAAACGAGTCTAAAGCGTCGGGCTGGAGAAAGCCAAGATCAACCATCAACAATTATAAATTCTTGCACGGAAAATGTTTCTCAAGCCACTCTAGAAGCCCTTCCAAAGTTGGACGCAATGAAGCAATTAAACCCAAGCAGAATATCGTGTGACTTTGAACAAGCAGCTATATCACCAATGGAAGAATGTTTTCCAGTAGTGATACAAGGTTGTTTCTTCCATTTAGCACATAACATACATAAGAAACTTAAACAAATTGGGCTTCAAGTTTTATATAATAATGATTCTGAATTTGCTTTAAAAGCAAAAATGATCGTAGCCTTGTGTTTTGTGCCTATTCCTCATTTGGATACTTACATCGATACCTTGTCAGAAGACTTGCCGCAAGAGCTTCAATCACTTATTAACTGGTTTGAGGATAATTACGTTGGACGACCCATGAGAAGAGGCAATGGTAGGCGCCCGCCTCTTTTCCCTTCTAAAATGTGGAATCAATATGAACGAACCATCGCTGGACTGGACAGAACTAACAGTCAGGCAGAAGCTGCGCATAGAAGAATATATGCGGAATTAGGTGTTAACCACCCCGTGATATGGAAATTTATCATCTCCCTAAGAAAAATTGAAAAGAACCGCGATGTTTATTATGAACAATTGCTTGCTGGCCATACTCAAAAAAAAAAAAACTTCTAAAGTATTTGAGAGCTGACGAGCGCATTTTAAATATTGTAAGCCAATTTGCTAAGAGAGAACCTCTAGAATATTTGCGTGGCTTAGCCCACAATTATGAAATGCACTGAGTTTTAAATAATTTTTATTCTATATATATGTCAAAATAAAGTTTTAAATACTTTCCTATAGTTAAATTAATTTCACTCATTCCAATATTTATTTTTCATTCTAGCGCCAAAATGTTTCTTTCTTTGGGGGGACCGAACTGTATGAGGCCAAAAGAATGAGCGCCAAAAAAAAAAAACCGGCGCCAAACAATCGGTGCCAAATTCGGCGCCAAAACGGTGGCGCCAAAAAGCACTAGACCCTCCTCCCATAGTGGTTTTTGTATCATTAAGTGTCCCATAGTTATTATAGTTTTGCTATAGTGCCAGGACAAATATTCATTTTGTGTAACCCATCATCCTACACTCCTGTTATTACTCAGTAATAAAACTCCCACAAAAGGGATCGTGTTTAGTCGACAAAGCATTTTCCGATCCCTTCCACGTGTTTGTAGCCAGTGTATTTGTCGTAATGCGATCTACTTGCAGACACCTTCCACGTGCCTTGTTGTTGGAAGCGGATTCATACAGCGTGACTGGGATTTTATCATATCTCTGTTTTTTTTTTTTCTTTTCTTTTCTCTTTTTCCACCTAGACCAAGTAGTATAGGTCCACTCCAGTCTACAGCAGCGAGCCGATCTCACTGCCTTTAGTTCCCTTAGAGTAAAGAATTGAAATATATGTGTGGACGTTGAAGCTCTTAGTTTACCTAATTTCCTTCAGTCTGAAGTCAGCACTAAGCAGTGACCTTTTAATTTTTTCATCTGTGTTATGGTTTCTTAAATCATTGTTGGCCTTAAAGTACCGCAACTCCAGATCCATTGCACTTGAAAGAAACCACAAACCATACAGTTAGCAACCTTCCAATGAATCATGTTAGAATTGTGCAAAATTCTTTGCAATAACAACTATCAATAGTGATTGCTAAAAATCTGATATCACAAAAGAAACGATTCAGAATCCAGAGCACAGATAAAATCCTAACAGAGCACTTAACAAGAAGATCCAACTTCCACAAAAGGTAAGGAGTTCGTAAATATAACAGTTATTTATTGCTAAGGGTAAAATTTTGGCTCATTAGTTGGGATAGGGAAAATTAGTCGTGTGCACTGCGCATGCTGAGAGAGAGAAGTTTTTCAATCACTAGCTTTAGCCTTTTTTTGTTTTTGTGCTATGCATGAAAGCACAAGGTAGCTAGGAAGTGATATAATTTACCAAGAAACAGTACCAGGTTTGGTTTGCGAAAAGAAATCGCCAAAATCTCATGTCAAAAGAGATTGCGGAGATACCCCTCTGCAGGGTTTTATTTTAGCGAGCGAATTCTCTCTCTCTCTCTCTCTCTCTCTCTCTCTCTCTCTCTCTCTCTCTCTCTCTCTCTCTCTCATAGAGCACCAATGGCACGTGATAGGCAAGGATAGGAAGAAAAAATATCTTTTATGTGAGGATTCTCTCAAGAGAATCTCCAGCCACGTGGCTTTGAAAATACTCCCAAAATTCCTCCTTTCAATGTAACTCTGATAACGTAACTTTAATGTGATCTTGTTGATAGAATTTTCATGAACGCAAAGGTAAAAAATAGGAGGATAACGTATCCATTGACGTCAAATAATCATAAGTAATCTCAAAAACTCCTTTAATAGGGAGGTAATAAAATAACAGGAGTGAAAGAAAGTCACTTCCTTACCCTGCTCATGGTAACAATCCTTGCACGTGAAGGTAAATGAATGGCCGAGCTGGCTAGACATTAGGTTTGCCAGTCACCAAATTTTCCTATATGGTAACATGCGAAAGAACTCGCTCAAGTAATCTCAGTTGGGAGATGGAACGAGTGTGAGACTTTATTGCATTTGTTAGCATATTCTGTTCCCATATTATTATATGTAAAAGTTGGATGGTTGAGTAAAATTTCATTTTGCAATTTTCTCATGTATTATTATTGTATATCTACACCACTTATAAATATCTTAGCCTAAAATCTGTAGGCTTGTGTGCGGGTGGGAAATATATTAACTTCAGGAATTGTGGTAACTTTTATTCAACACCATTTTGTGTGCGTGCAATCCCATACTGGGACTGTTATTTTTTTTACCAGTCTCTAACTGTTATTTCCATCTGAGCGACGTAAGATTCTGCTTTCAGGAATCCCCCTAGTATTTTTCAGTGTATATGGCTGTGCCTATACCTAACTTTTCAGACTAGTGCTGCTGGCATTTACTCTGGTCAAAATAGCCAGCAATGTAGTGCTGGACAAGGTTAGGGCCTTCACAGCAGCTGAAGGGAATTGGGCTTGGAGAACACGAAACTAATCAATTGGGTGAGCGAAAAGATGAAGGAAGCCGCCCAAGAGAGAGGATAAGCTAAGTATATCATAATTTTACCAGACCACTGAGCTAATTAACAGCCTTGCTAGGGCTGGCCAGAGGGATTAGATATTTTTACGTGGCTAGGAACCAATTGATCACTCTTCCAACAAGGAACCCAAGAGAGAAGAGAAGCTGCAGAGAGAGAAGCCACAGACAGTGCACATCAACTGGCTATGGCAGAGCAGTGCCGCCCTGGCATCCCCAAGATTGACACCCCATCCCTCACATTCTCACCTCCACAACATGGGAACCCTCATTAGGGCTTGGGTAGATAGTGAGCCTGAAACCTGGTTTGATCATGTCGAGCAGGTTTTTGGGAATTTCAATCCTATCCCTCAGGAACTGGTCTTCCTCCTGGGCAAGCATATTGCTGGCAAAGGGTATACCACATTCCAGGCTCTCCCCCTCGAGGAACAGAAAGATCTCACACTCGTCCAGCGGCAATCCTTGAGGCTTACGAACTAACTCCAGACTGGTGGAGCAGAAGTGGAGGAGCATGCCAAAGGAGGCTAACCAAACATGGACAGAGTGCATGGCCAAGAAGACGCCAGCACTCCAGAGGAGGTCTTAGAACTTTTTCAGCTACAGGACTTCCTATCCTTTGCTCGCCCTGATCTTGCCACCCACTTGGTGGACAAGGCCCCTGAAACCATTCTGGAGTGTTGTAAGTGGAATGATGACTACGACACCAACCACCCCACTGAAGGAAAAGATTCACCCTGCTCTCCCTCTCTTTCTTGCTGCCACCTCTTAGCCTACCCAAAGTTCAAATAATCCGCCATGGAAGCCCGTGTGCAGACGCTGTTTCAAACCCAGGCACACCACACAGCCATGCCACTCTAACGCAGGCTCCTGCTCTACCTCAGAATGGGCACCCCCAGAGCAATAAGAATAACAGTCATTGGAACAGAAACAACCAACCAAGGAGAGATTTCAGCAAGAGCTATTGTGGCGCATGTGGAGCGCATGGGCACACCTCTTCATGCGCTGATTGCCCCAAGAAAGCTGCTAATCCTCCCATTGCAATGGCAGTGACAAATCCGTCGACCCTAAGCCCTCCAGCTCAAGGCCCTATCTTTGTTACACCTACCAAAGGTCGCTATCCTGCCCACCAAGTCTGAGCACTCAATGACGCTGGTGCGCAGGTATCCATAATTCAAAAGGATAAAATTCCTCATGGAGCTCAGGTTGAGAGGCAAAAGTTATTCATGAATGAGAGCCTCAACCATGTTAAAATGTTCCTGCCTGCCATCTGGTTGATAATCACATGACTTCACCGTTCTAAAATAAGTACTTAGGCGGTAGCTACCTATATTCCCAGAGATTATGACGTCTGTTTAGGACAGGATGTTAAGCCTCCTCCTGCCTTTGGACAGTCTCAGGGGCCCTGCCCTTATCTAGCTCCAGACTGATTCTAAGGTCCTCCAAGGTCTGCCTCTACACAGCCAGTGCCACTTGAAGTTATCATGCAATGCCATGCTCCGTCCCTCCTAGATAACAAGTTACATTCGAATCCTCTCACTCTGCCAGGTACAGCCTCCGTGAGTGCCCAGGCAAAATTTTAGTTTTCCTCATGAAGCTCCCAGTCCAGGCTGCTACTTCTCAGCCTCAGGCTCGACTCTGCTACTGACGCCGGAGTCAGTCAACCCAAATCACGAACCCGTAGTCACCTCCTCCTCCTCCTCCTCCTCCTCCTCCTCCTCCTCCTCCCCTTCGTCAGCAGCTGACCAGTACCAGTGTAAGGACTCTGCCGACCCTCAGTTGGCAAAAGAACACTAGGAACTAAGTGAAGCAGCATTAGGAATGGGGGAGAATCCCATTTTTCTGCCTGTTGCAGCAGTCGGAGCCGATGCTACTCCGGCATCTACTGCAGACTTAGGTCTCTCCAGTTCCCCCCACAGCATCATCAAACCAGCATCGAAGAGGTCAAAGGCACTTATTTCCATTGTATGTTCTGCTTAGACAGAGCCCATTCACCAGAAATTCTGGCCTTATAAACTAGTATTTCACACAGATCTGCTATCAAGGCATTGAACAGGTCAAAGGCACTTATTTCCATTGTATGCTCTGCTTAGGCAGAGCCCATTCACCAGCCCTCAAAGATATGCCCCCTTAAAGCCTTATAGGCTTGTCATAACAGTACCACAACTGGGTCAGTGCCATACATTATGCACCTAACATTCCATAGGACTAGGAGTACTCTTAGCCGGCTAGAATGCTATACATATAGCTTAGCCTACTAAGGCAGTATTGTGTTAAAGCATAGTCTTTTTATACATATTGTTTGATATAATTTACTTGTTTGATTAAGTATTTTCCCTAGTCTCTACATTTTGTGTAATATTCAAGGTTCTCTGGTGAGACCTATACCTTGTGTAATTTTGTCTATTTTCTGAGGAGGATTAATCCTTTCCTTGATTCTGTCACCTTGATTTACATTCATATTCTCTAAGGAAAAATTCATGTACTGCTTATCACCTTACTGATTATCAAAAGGTATTGTGTATCTTAATGCGTAGCCCTACTGGCACAGGGCCACTTATTATGGAATTCTAGGTTAAAATAACCACTAAAGAACGTGTTGTACTGCCCCTCAGAGCCTACTAATAGCATGCCTTAATTTATATTTAGCTAACTGTACCCTGCATGATAGAATTATGATTAATGCTATTAACCATATATTTTAAGGTTAGTATAATTTATAAGTAATAACTACTAGAACTTATTGGTAGATATTCGTGTGATAACTACTTTAATTTTAAAGGTATCTAAGTTTAACTTTATCTCTGTTCATCACACTTTTATTTTCTTAAATTCTTTAAAAGACATTATCTTCAGTCAATGTTAATCCTAATATAAGTGAAGTAATAGTTTCCCAAGTCATTTGCTGTTTTGGCTTTATAACTTTAGCATTGATTAGCTCAAATTTAGCTTAAGTCAAGTTAGATTCTATTGTCTCATTACTTCTCAACATGTACCTATAACTCTAGTTACTCTCCAAAGAAAGTAGAAACCATTTGCTAAGTTGAAATTGCAGTTTTATAAACGCAGAGTTAATTTTAAGTTTATCATAAGATCAATCATAGGTGTGGAAGGAATAGTTTTTTTTCCCTTGTTGATGTTTATTCCAACCATTCCAACCCGTCTAGGAATGAAATGGTCTCTCAATACAGGAGGTGTTCTAAATTATAAACATCCCCAAGTCAAATAACATAAAAATGTTCATGGAAATCCATAAAACACTGGCCACTCTAAGATTCTTCCACTACCTCTATTTAAAATCTCTGATTCGCAGCTGTCTCTTCCACAAAAACTGCCGCCGGCCATTTCCTTAAGCATGCCTGAGCACCCAAGAATTAAGCCAACTGTCCCAACCATGTATGAACCATGCAGAATTTGGGAAAGCCGCAAGGCAACAAAACAGCTGCCACCTACCAGACAGATCCAAATTTGGACTAGGACCGAGGTTATAAAAAGGGTCACAGATGAAGGAAGGACCTTAGACAGTCAGCTCCCAACCTAGAAAACAGTCAAGTCACTTGAGCAGAGCACTCCCCCCTCAGCCCCATCCACCACCCCAATATCTCTTTGAGATTGCTCTACATTTTGATTTACTCTCTCCATGGTGTTCCCCTTGTCAATGCCACCATTGAAGAAAGACAAAGCCCAGGCAATCAGGTAAAGCGCAAAGTTAATGTTTTGGGCAGTCACTCATTCTTACATTTTTCTTATTTTTTTCATGTTTCATTGCTACAAGTAACGTATGGTCATTAGTCTCTCCACAAGAAACACTTCCAGTCATTGTACCATGTAACCTGCTTCCTCCCTTGAGCTCTGTGATTCTGTTGGTGTCCTCCCATAGTGCTTTATGAATCTTTATGTGTCCCATAGTGATTAGTTTTCCTATAGTGCCAGGATGTAACATTCATCTTGTGAAAGCCATCATCCTACACCCCTGTGATTACTCAGTAATGTAACCCCCTCAAAAGAGATCATGTTTAGTCGTCAAAGCACGTTCCGATCCCCTCCACATGTTTGTACCCAGTGAATCAATGTCATAATGTGATTTACTTGCACACATCTGCCACACGCCATGTTGTTGGAAGCTGATTCGCGTAATGTGACTCTGGGATTTCATTATATCTCCGCTGTTGTTATTTCCTCCCAGACCAAGTAGTATCAGTCTACTCCAGTATACAGCAGCGAACCGATCTCACTGCCTTTAGTTCCCTTAGAATAATAAAACGTTAAAGCTTTTACTATGAGATTCAGGGTGTCTGTAACACGGTTTTTTGGACTTTGCTCCTTGTCAAAGCATCGGATGTAGCTGAAAGTTGACATATGTATATTTTACAACCACACACAAATTTTGTCAGCATTTTAATTTTTATAGAGTAAAACTGATCTAGCCGATGCCATGGCCAATGATTACGAGCCAAGAGTCGAAAAACATTCATTACGTAAGCAAGGTAAACAAACACCTTTTGACTAAATGTTGCCCCACCCATCCACCAGACAGAAATTCCATCGGCTCTGAAACCCAAAGACTTTATGAATGGCGGAACGATACATAGATTTGGGTGGGGCATCAGCGCTAGTGTAGTAATACTACTGTAGCAGTAGTGCCGCAACAGTATAGCAGTAATATACATGAATTAAACGTTTAGACCAACTGCTGGGATCCTTGAGGATCATTTAGCACTTCTTACAAATACTCGAGAAATTAGTTTTTATAGCCAGAAGTTAAATTTTCTAATCCAACAATGCCCATGGTAGCCTTCAGTGTTATCCTGAATTATAACGAGGCGAAAGTGGGTGGAGCCTCATGAAGTCACCATTCTGACGATAATTATTGGTGAAGGTTTAAAGCCAATATACGGTACCGGCTATTTTTTTTTTTCAGTAAATAGGTAGATAGCCAATAAATAAAAATTGCTTGACATTGGATATAGCAGTTATCAAATCAAGCTTGTCTACTATGTTTTTGGTAATTACCAACTATTCCCTACATCTTGTCAATCTGATTGTGACCTATTTTGGGAGTTAGACTAATAATCGAAGTGTTTTTGTATTTATTAACATATTTTATTGGTTTGTTCATTATGACAATTATCAGTGGAGAGGTTCCAGAGTTCATAAAGGTGTACTGCTTGTATTTAAATTTGTATGTCATTGTTGCCAGAGGTTTAGCCTTCGTTACGTATAGCCAATCATCCATCAAGAAAGAGGGAAGAAATGATGTCATAAGTTATGTAACGAGTGCGTTCGAAACCTTTTCTCTGAGTAAGTTGGCCCGTCTTCAAAAAAGGTCACTTTTACATTATAAGTACCAAATTTATTCAACCTACGTAGTGCAGTATACACTCAAAATTTATGTGTTGATATAATATGTATTTTGAATAAACGTTATATTTATGAAATGCATAGATAAAAAGTTATTGCGAAAAAACCGTGTTACAGAGGCCCTGAATCTCATAGTAGTTTACTTAATTTCCTTCACTCTGAAGTCAGCCGTAAGTGGTAACCTTTTAACTTTTTCATTTGTTTTATGGTTCCTTAATTCATTGTTGGCGTTAAATCACTGCAACTCAGATCCGTTGCACTTGAAAGGAACCACAAGCATAACAACATATATATACATATATATATAATATATATATATATATATATATATATATATATATATATATGTATATATACAGTATATGGTCGCTCTTCAGCCATCACTCAAACATTCCAACTAACATTCTGGAATGCCAGTATGTAGCAGTTTCGCCATCCTAACCATTCAGGTAGTCACAGCAATATCTTTAAAACAACAGATTACGTAAAACGTTTGAGAAAATCGTTATTTACGTGCTTTTAAACAAAATTAAAAATTGATAAGATGTCATTACCTTCTAGTAAACATTACTGCTAGGTTAAACTTATCTACGAAATTAGCATATTTTTTGGTAATGCATCTAGACTAGAGGGAAGAGAAAATTTGACCGATTTATTTATTTTTTGGAGAGGAGGGTACGGCAGCAGAAAAAAAGGAGGCTAGTGGAAACTATAAAAAAAATTACAATCTTATGAATTATGCTAAAGCTATGAAGTTCAGTTCCAAAATACACAAAAAATTACTGGTCAAGTAAAAGAAATATTCGATTGTGCAACAACAGAGATGAATCCTATTGGATTTATAAACCTGTCCCATCATCAAAGCCTTGAACTTTTTTACGCAGTCTGCCAACTGAAGCATAGTAGGTACAAGCCATATTTATGGTAAGATATTGAAAGAACGGAAAGCCAACAATGGAACCTGCAATGAATTATGTATAGTCAGTCAATGTTTAGGCCGAGAAAATTATGAAACAAGGCGTGATCCGACCTCCAGCTTACTCCGGATGCATACAAGATTTTCCCTTGACGCATAAGTTGCAAACATTATATTCCTAACTTAACGTGAAGTGGTCTTTGTAATAGATATTTATTATTAGTACTACTCATACTAACATGGCTCAAATAAAAAGGGCACAAATTAAACGCACTCATATATTCTCAGTTTTAAGCGGAAACGCAAAAAAAATAAAAAGAAATATAGCCTCTAAATTCAGTACATCAAATAAATTAAAACATGCTAAACTCTACGGTCAAATA
>NC_087213.1:37416335-37428835 GCF_015104395.2 Macrobrachium nipponense
AATAGCACTGGCCTTGTGAGCGATTGCCGTCTCCGTTACTGTATCGCCAGCGATTTCTTTGTCTTTTATCCAGATGAGGAGCAGCCGTTCCATCTCGTCGTGCACATGGCTCCTCTTGCTGGACAAAATAGTGATGCCCTTCGACGGTGTAGTTGCTTTGATGGCATCCTTCTGTTTAAGGATGGTGCCTATTGTCGACGGATTACAGCCGTATTCCTTTGCGATCACACTCAATCGCATACCAGCTTCGTACTTCTTTATGATCTCCATCTTTTTCTCCAAAGACAGCATGCGCTTCTTTCCGTGAATTTCAACTTTCTTAGGACCCATGACTACGTTAATCTTGTACATTAATTTACGTAAAGTTACACAATACAGTCTTCGCACAACATGATAATATGTACTGCAACGAAATCACTAACGAATTTACGTTACTAAACGAAATCGTTGGACCGAACGAATGCCGATTGCGTATGGTAAAGTTTCGGGTGCGGAGTGGCTGAGCTAAGGCACGCCAACACGTACACATAGAAGATGCATGATGGGAGGGATGCTGTCCAATTAGAGAGAAGGATCTCATGGCTTGGCCAGCATGAGGAACCAATGGGAGAGCAGGAGGATGGTGGCGAGTCTACTATAACTAAGATGGCGGTGTGCGGCGCGAGTTTCAAAATTGTTATGGGGCGAATCTCAAACTTTCAGAAACCTTTCGTATCTTGAAAACTTTTCGTATGTAGAGCAGTAAAATTTTTCATGTAGCTTTCGTATCTCGAGTTTTTCGGTAAGTTGAGCCTTCGTATCTCGAGGTACTACTGTATATATTATATCTATATTATATATATATATATATATACTATAATATATATATATATAATATATATATATATATATATATATATAATATATATATATAAACAAAAAACACAAGCATTTATATATATATATATATACTATATATATATATATATATATATATATATATATATATATATATATATATATATATATATATATAATATATATATATATAGTATTTCAGAGGGTTTCGTGATACATCTTAGTAGACATCAAGTTTATTAAAGAAACGTTTCGCACAACACAAACACGGTGCATCATCAGTCTGTAGAAATAAAAACAATTACATTATAAAAGGAACTCAAAATAAATACTAAAAATATTACATCATTAAAATACCGTAAAAGTTAAAAGTTAAAGATTTTAAAAACAAGGCAATAGAACCAAGAGAGAGAGAACTAAGAACACCAACCATCCATGGTAAGAGACAGAGAAGGAATGGCAAACTTTGGGGTTCCAAACAAAACGACAGCTATGCCAGATACAAAGGTGAAGCCGTAGAGTTACTGTTTAATAAGAGGAACCAGCCTTTTAATGAGTAAGGACTCTAAGGTAGTTAAGTGCTCTGGGTCCCTCGTATAACCAATAATGGAGAAGTGCTGTTTCAAGACTTCTATTTTACATATTGATTCTTAACAACATCAAGTTTTGTTTAACAGTCTTTGAAACAGCACTTCAAATGGTAGAAAAAATCTGGCATAGTTCGGTCTGTAGGAAGGTGGTAGGCAGAAATCTAAACCAAAAGATAGCAGGAACTCCTCCCTCTTAGATAAAACATAATCAGATATTAAAAATACAATAATTTCTTTGGTATTAAAAATCAGGAATGACAACACCGAGGTACTGAAGTTTCTTTTTGATGTCGTATACATACAGATGAAACAAAATCATTAATAAATTTACAAAATAGCCTTTGGTAAAGTAGTCGATCCCAACAATGAAAGGTCATTATAAAGTGTTTCCTAAAATGTTCAACGGTTGACGTGAGTTTCTGGATGGACGCAATCTTAGTATCTATTTCATTTTCTAAGTAGGGTCCTCAGTGCTTCCTTGTAAAATTCAGTATTGTAGAGGGAAGATTTGTAGAGCTTGAATCTAACGAATTTGGGGACGACATCATTCAGCTCACAATAACTGGCAGGAAAATCTAAAGATTCACATTTTGCATTTCTCAAGTCTGAGGGTCGACTTCTCCAATCTGCGTGAAGTGTCCCCCCCCAAGGTAACAGCTGGATAGCGGTGTCTCAGTAGTTGGGCAAAGTGATGAATTCCTCGTAGTCGAAGGCGAAAAGCGAACAGGAAAACGAAAAACAGCTGCTGCATCATCTTCGGTGAAATATAGAATCTCCAGTCAGCAATATCACAGTATTTCAGAGGGTTTCGTGATACATCTTAGTAGACATCAAGTTTATTAAAGAAACGTTTCGCACAACACAAACACGGTGGCATCATCAGTCTGTAGAAATAAAAACAATTACATTATAAAAGGAACTCAAAATAAATACTAAAAATATTACATCATTAAAATACCGTAAAAGTTAAAAGTTAAAGATTTTAAAAACAAGGCAATAGAACCAAGAGAGAGAGAACTAAGAACACCAACCATCCATGGTAAGAGACAGAGAAGGAATGGCAAACTTTGGGGTTCCAAACAAAACGACAGCTATGCCAGATACAAAGGTGAAGCCGTAGAGTTACTGTTTAATGAAGGAACCAGCCTTTTAATGAGTAAGGACTCTAAGGTAGTTAAATGCTCTGGGTCCCTCGTATAACCAATAATGGAGAAGTGCTGTTTCAAGACTTCTATTTTACATATTGATTCTTAACAACATCAAGTTTAACAAGTCTTTGAAACAGCACTTCAAATGGTAGAAAAAATCTGGCATAGTTCGGTCTGTAGGAAGGTAGGCAGAAATCTAAACCAAAAGATAGCAGGAACTCCTCCCTCTTAGATAAAACATAATCAGACATATTAAAAATACAATAATTTCTTTGGTAAAAATCAGGAATGACAACACCGAGGTACTGAAGTTTCTTTTGATGTCGTATACATACAGATGAAACAAAATCATTAATAAATTTACAAAATAGCCTTTGGTAAAGTAGTCGATCCAACAATGAAAGGTCATTATAAAGTGTTTTCCTAAAATGTTCAACGGTTGACGTGAGTTTCTGGATGGACGCAATCTTGGTATCTATTTCATTTCTAAGTAGGGTCCTCAGTGCTTCCTTGTAAAATTCAGTATTGTAGAGGGAAGATTTGTAGAGCTTGAATCTAACGAATTTGGGGACGACATCATTCAGCTCACAATACTGCAGAAAATCTAGATCACATTTTGCTTTCTCAAGTCTGAGGGTCGACTTCTCCAATCTGCGTGAAGTGTCCAAGGTAACAGCTGGATAGCGGTGTCTCAGTAGTTGGGCAAAGTGATGAATTCCTCGTAGTCGAAGGATAAAAGCGAACAGGAAAACGAAAAACAGCTGCTGCATCATCTTCGGTGAAATATAGAATCTCCAGTCAGCAATATCACAGTATTTCAGAGGGTTTCGTGATACATCTTAGTAGACATTAGTAGTCCATCCAGAAACTCACGTCAACCGTTGAACATTTTAGGAAAACACTTTATAATGACCTTTCATTGTTGGATCGACTACTTTACCAAAGGCTATTTTGTAAATTTATTAATGATTTTGTTTCATCTGTATGTATACGACATCAAAAGAAACTTCAGTACCTCGGTGTTGTCATTCCTGATTTTTACCAAAGAAATTATTGTATTTTTAATATGTCTGATTATGTTTTATCTAAGAGGGAGGAGTTCCTGCTATCTTTTGGTTTAGATTTCTGCCTACCTTCCTACAGACCGAACTATGCCAGATTTTTTCTACCATTTGAAGTGCTGTTTCAAAGACTTGTTAAACTTGATGTTGTTAAGAATCAATATGTAAAATAGAAGTCTTGAAACAGCACTTCTCCATTATTGGTTATACGAGGGACCCAGAGCACTTAACTACCTTAGAGTCCTTACTCATTAAAAGGCTGGTTCCTTCATTAAACAGTAACTCTACGGCTTCACCTTTGTATCTGGCATAGCTGTCGTTTTGTTTGGAACCCCAAAGTTTGCCATTCCTTCTCTGTCTCTTACCATGGATGGTTGGTGTTCTTAGTTCTCTCTCTCTTGGTTCTATTGCCTTGTTTTTAAAATCTTTAACTTTTAACTTTTACGGTATTTTAATGATGTAATATTTTTAGTATTTATTTTGAGTTCCTTTTATAATGTAATTGTTTTTATTTCTACAGACTGATGATGCACCGTGTTTGTGTTGTGCGAAACGTTTCTTTAATAAACTTGATGTCTACTAAGATGTATCACGAAACCCTCTGAAATACTGTGATATTGCTGACTGGAGATTCTATATTTCACCGAAGATGATGCAGCAGCTGTTTTTCGTTTTCCTGTTCGCTTTTCGCCTTCGACTACGAGGAATTCATCACTTTGCCCAACTACTGAGACACCGCTATCCAGCTGTTACCTTGGACACTTCACGCAGATTGGAGAAGTCGACCCTCAGACTTGAGAAAGCAAAATGTGATCTAGATTTTCTGCAGTATTGTGAGCTGAATGATGTCGTCCCCAAATTCGTTAGATTCAAGCTCTACAAATCTTCCCTCTACAATACTGAATTTTACAAGGAAGCACTGAGGACCCTACTTAGAAATGAAATAGATACCAAGATTGCGTCCATCCAGAAACTCACGTCAACCGTTGAACATTTTAGGAAAACACTTTATAATGACCTTTCATTGTTGGATCGACTACTTTACCAAAGGCTATTTTGTAAATTTATTAATGATTTTGTTTCATCTGTATGTATACGACATCAAAAGAAACTTCAGTACCTCGGTGTTGTCTTTCCTGAGTTTTACCAAAGAAATTATTGTATTTTTAATATGTCTGATTATGTTTTATCTAAGAGGGAGGAGTTCCTGCTATCTTTTGGTTTAGATTTCTGCCTACCCTTCCTACAGACCGCAACTATGCCAGATTTTTTCTACCATTTGAAGTGCTGTTTCAAAGACTTGTTAAACTTGATGTTGTTAAGAATCAATATGTAAAATAGAAGTCTTGAAACAGCACTTCTCCATTATTGGTTATACGAGGGACCCAGAGCACTTAACTACCTTAGAGTCCTTACTCATTAAAAGGCTGGTTCCTTCATTAAACAGTAACTCTACGGCTTCACCTTTGTATCTGGCATAGCTGTCGTTTTGTTTGGAACCCCAAAGTTTGCCATTCCTTCTCTGTCTCTTACCATGGATGGTTGGTGTTCTTAGTTTTTCTCTCTCTCTTGGTTCTATTGCCTTGTTTTTAAAATCTTTAACTTTTAACTTTTACGGTATTTTAATGATGTAATATTTTTAGTATTTATTTTGAGTTCCTTTTTTTTATAATGTAATTGTTTTTATTTCTACAGACTGATGATGCACCGTGTTTGTGTTGTGCGAAACGTTTCTTTAATAAAACTTGATGTCTACTAAGATGTATCACGAACCCTCTGAAATACTGTGATATTGCTGACTGGAGATTCTATATTTCACCGAAGATGATGCAGCAGCTGTTTTTCTTTTTCCTGTTCGCTTTTTTCGCCTTCGACTACGAGGAATTCATCACTTTGCCCAACTACTGAGACACCGCTATCCAGCTGTTACCTTGGACACTTCACGCAGATTGGAGAAGTCGACCCTCAGACTTGAGAAAGCAAAATGTGATCTAGAGTTTTTTCTGCAGTATTGTGAGCTGAATGATGTCGTCCCCAAATTCGTTAGATTCAAGCTCTACAAATCTTCCCTCTACAATACTGAATTTTACAAGGAAGCACTGAGGACCCTACTTAGAAATGAAATAGATACCAAGATTGCGTCCATCCAGAAACTCACGTCAACCGTTGAACATTTTAGGAAAACACTTTATAATGACCTTTCATTGTTGGATCGACTACTTTACCAAAGGCTATTTTGTAAATTTATTAATGATTTTGTTTCATCTGTATGTATACGACATCAAAAGAAACTTCAGTACCTCGGTGTTGTCTTTCCTGAGTTTTACCAAAGAAATTATTGTATTTTTAATATGTCTGATTATGTTTTATCTAAGAGGGAGGAGTTCCTGCTATCTTTTGGTTTAGATTTCTGCCTACCTTCCTACAGACCGAAATATGCCAGATTTTTTCTACCATTTGAAGTGCTGTTTCAAAGACTTGTTAAACTTGATGTTGTTAAGAATCAATATGTAAAATAGAAGTCTTGAAACAGCACTTCTCCATTATTGGTTATACGAGGGACCCACAGAGCACTTAAAACTACCTTAGAGTCCTTACTCATTAAAAGGATGGTTCCTTCATTAAACAGTAAACTCTACGGCTTCACCTTTGTATCTGGCATAGCTGTCGTTTTGTTTGGAACCCCAAAGTTTGCCATTCCTTCTCTGTCTCTTACCATGGATGGTTGGTGTTCTTAGTTCTCTCTCTCTTGGTTCTATTGCCTTGTTTTTAAAATCTTTAACTTTTAACTTTTACGGTATTTTAATGATGTAATATTTTTAGTATTTATTTTGAGTTCCTTTTATAATGTAATTGTTTTTATTTCTACAGACTGATGATGCACCGTGTTTGTGTTGTGCGAAACGTTTCTTTAATAAACTTGATGTCTACTAAGATGTATCACGAAACCCTCTGAAATACTGTGATATTGCTGACTGGAGATTCTATATTTCACCGAAGATGATGCAGCAGCTGTTTTTCTTTTTCCTGTTCGCTTTTCGCCTTCGACTACGAGGAATTCATCACTTTGCCCAACTACTGAGACACCGCTATCCAGCTGTTACCTTGGACACTTCACGCAGATTGGAGAAGTCGACCCTCAGACTTGAGAAAGCAAAATGTGATCTAGATTTTCTGCAGTATTGTGAGCTGAATGATGTCGTCCCCAAATTCGTTAGATTCAAGCTCTACAAATCTTCCCTCTACAATACTGAATTTTACAAGGAAGCACTGAGGACCCTACTTAGAAATGAAATAGATACTAAGATTGCGTCCATCCAGAAACTCACGTCAACCGTTGAACATTTTAGGAAAACACTTTATAATGACCTTTCATTGTTGGATCGACTACTTTACCAAAGGCTATTTTGTAAATTTATTAATGATTTTGTTTCATCTGTATGTATACGACATCAAAAGAAACTTCAGTACCTCGGTGTTGTCTTTCCTGAGTTTTACCAAAGAAATTATTGTATTTTTAATATGTCTGATTATGTTTTATCTAAGAGGGAGGAGTTCCTGCTATCTTTTGGTTTAGATTTCTGCCTACCTTCCTACAGACCGAACTATGCCAGATTTTTTCTACCATTTGAAGTGCTGTTTCAAAGACTTGTTAAACCTTTGATGTTTGTGTTTTAAAGAAATCAATATGTAAAATAGAAGTCTTGAAACAGCACTTCTCCATTATTGGTTATACGAGGGACCCAGAGCACTTAACTACCTTAGAGTCCTTACTCATTAAAAGGCTGGTTCCTTCATTAAACAGTAACTCTACGGCTTCACCTTTGTATCTGGCATAGCTGTCGTTTTGTTTGGAACCCAAAGTTTGCCATTCCTTCTCTGTCTCTTACCATGGATGGTTGGTGTTCTTAGTTCTCTCTCTCTTGGTTCTATTGCCTTGTTTTCAAAATCTTTAACTTTTAACTTTTACGGTATTTTAATGATGTAATATTTTTAGTATTTATTTTGAGTTCCTTTTATAATGTAATTGTTTTTATTTCTACAGACTGATGATGCACCGTGTTTGTGTTGTGCGAAACGTTTCTTAATAAACTTGATGTCTACTAAGATGTATCACGAAACCCTCTGAAATACTGTGATATTGCTGACTGGAGATATTATATATATATATACATATATATAATATATATATATATATATATATATATATACTTAATATATATATATAGATTATATATATATAAGAAAGGTAATTGTACTCATGGCACTATTTGAAATTTTTTTTCCCAACTTAATAATATGTGATTATGTAGTATGGCAGATCACAAAAGTGTTTTAGTCTTTAGAGTAGATCTCAGACTCCAGAAGTCTGGCCATCCTTGTTCTAAAGATTAGATCCTACTTAGAATGTGTAATGGATGGAAAGAACAGACGAATATTCAACAAAACAGCCACTGTCGGCTTACTTGTCCCGTTCAGTGAATGACGTCGTACCTTCTCAGTCTAATGTGATATTTTGCTTTTTATTTTCCAATATTTCCATTTCTCACCTAATATTGATCTTGTTTTCCCATTAACCTATTTCATTACATGAGAAATACCGCTAAGATATCTCTCTCGGTGCTTTTACACGGCTAGAATCGTTTCTGCTTGCCTCTACTGCAGCGTTAGTATGCATATACATATATATATATATATATATATATATATATATATATATATATATATATATATATATATATATATATACATATACATACATATATATACTATATACACACACACACACACACACACACACACATATATATATATATATATATATAGATATATATATATATACTAATAGATATATATATATATATATAGATATATATATGATATATATTATATATGATAACGTTTTATACTTATGGTATGTAGTTTATACAATATTATAATATTATATATATATATATATTATATATATATATATACGTATATAGTATATAATGTGTGTGTGTCTGTGAAACGTATGTATGTAAGTATACATATATAAATAGTATGCTAAAAATACAATGCTAGGAGCAAGGTATTCCGTTGGGATGGTAATACTTTCTCCTCGCATTTTAAGCTGAATATTTTATAGTTGTTTTTAGCATTATATATATATATATATATATATATATATATATATATATATATATATCTGTGTGTGTGTGTATGTGTGCGTGTGTGTGTGTGTGCGCGTGTGTGTGTGTGTGTGTGTGTTTCGTAGATATGCCAAGAGTACGTGAACGTAGGACTAGCGTATTTCCAAAACTGTTTTGTCCCTCCCAAGTCATTTAAAGACATTTTTTCATTCCTGTATATGATGTAATTCTGTATTATATGTCACACTGTGCCTTTTTTTTTCTTATCTAATTCATATTTTTGCAGAAGGTCGTTACAGCATAGGCTTATACTATAGATGTTTGTGCAGTAACTTTTAATTCCATCTTGCTATCAAGAAGAATAATTATTATGACTAATATGTTCGTTTTGCTTTCTCACTAAAATTTAGTTTTAAGTACATTTTTGTTTTTATTAATCAGAAACAAATGAGGAAAAAGGGAAACTTTTCTCATTAGCTGGTATGGCCTACTGTGGTTACCGGCTGTTAATTGCTTTCAACCTTATTGTTTTAGTTTCACACCTACGAAAATAGCCACAGAGCTACTGAATTGCAGATATAACCCCAAAAGCCAACCAAAGTAATTTAACACTGTTATCAATTACTAAATACGTTTAGCAAGGCCCCAAAACTGGGAAACTACTGATTTTCCTTCGGAAGATAATGGTGGCTGTTCGTTCTAACTCAGAAAGTTTCATATACTATTATTTTAATATTTTCACGTTTTGTGTAGAACCCAGTCTTTATTGATTATTGATAATTACACATTTCTTCTTATATTTCGTATCATTTCTTCCAACTTGCATTAAAATGTATAGACAATACATGAAAAGTTCTGCATGAAAAGCTTTATATCTTGAACACACTTCAAGAGTTGACTTAGGCAACCATGTTATTGAGTTTTGGGTTTTTGTACACATTTTTCACCCACTCAGTTCGATAGCATTATCAACAGGTATGACAGATATTTAAAGGAGGACTTTGGATTATCAAATAAGCTTTCCTCTATAGATCACTAAGTACTTATATGAAATATAACAATGTTACTAGGACATGTTACCGTCAGCCTGTTGTCGTCAAGCTACCGCAGACATTTCGCAAGATTGAAAATTACATATTATAGATATGCTAAAGGCTCTACTGAGTATCTCGTTCTTATTAAAAATTCGACTATCTAAATAACATTATATATATATATATATTATATATATATATATATATATGTGTGTGTGTGTGTGTGTGTGTGTGTGTGTGAGTGTGTGTGTGTGTGTGTGAGTGTGTGTGCCTACATATAATATAAAATCCAACACGTGTGTGTTTTCGTGTTCCCAGATGGGGATACACACATATATATAACAAATTCCCACAAAAGAGGGCTATTAAATTGGCGGCGCTTCATAATCCAGTTAAAATACTGTAAGTTGTAACGTTACAAAGGGTAACCTCAAATAGTACTTATATACATAGTACATATACTATATATAATATATATACAAATATATATAAACTATAGATATCTATATTGCAGGTGTGGAGCGAAGCTTATAAATGCAAGGGTTGAATGCAGCCAAGCCTACTCGTAATTAGGGGCACTCTGCCTCTGTAACTTGAACCTTCACATATTATTGCACTCAGACTGCAGTTAAATCGGAATTGGATCATATCCGGAAACTCCCAGCCTTCGGTAGAGTGAAGCATTAGGATGAAAATGAAACTGATAGCGGCTCTATCTCTAAACACCACCAAATGGCATTCAGCACCACTCACAAAAAAAAAAAAAAAAAAAAAAAAAAAAAACTGTCGAATGTATAGCTGAGAAAAAGCTTATGCTCTCTGATCCCTATAGAAGTTAAAGCCATAAATCGTCTGAAAAGCTAATATGATTTTACTTTTGAATATGAAAACAACATGACCACAAATGGCAAATGAACAACCAATCAAATATGCATATGAATGAATAGATGTACTATAGTAGATTCACATCAACCGTGCATTTGATGTCTAGTCCTGTCCCTGACGACGCTCCTGATTGGCTATTGATAAGCCAATCGCAGGGCTGGAAACGCTGAGTCCCTATCGAGAGTTCACATGGAAAGGTTCTATGTTCCACTTCTCCTGATGGATACGTCTTTCAGGAGAGGTTGGACATACATCCTGCCTATGTGAACTCTCTCGAGAGACTGAGAGTTTCCAGCCCTGTCACTGGCTTATCAACAGTTAATCAAGAGCGTCGTAAGGGACTGGCCTAGACATTAAATGCACGGCTGATGTGAATCTACTATAGTTCAGTCCGAAATTACAAACCGGGAAACTGATTTCCAGTAATATACTTTTTTCGAGAAAAGAAGAACCCTTTCAACTCCTAGCAAATAGCAGAGGCAGTGGTCATTGCGTAACCCATAGTTCAAACATAACTAGACTATGTTATCCTCCACCAGAAACTAGTTAATTCCACAGGTCCCAGAAGATATGATCTAGAATGTAGACCCAGTTATGGATACAGACTTGTCATTACGAGCGTTGAATTCTACCCCTCAGAGAAATTCGCAGATTCCGATAATTAATTGTATTTGCTGGCTTTCATGTTTATTTTAGTCAATGAAAAAGAAAAACCAGAATGGTTGTATTCTCCAGATATAATTGAGGTTTTACAGAGCGCTAGCAAAAGCCTGGTCAGTCCGGGCTCAGTTCCACTGATAAATGAAGTTGCGACTTTGGAACCTCTTTGTGAATTCTTAATAGATTTAGAGGTTCTTCTTGAGTTTAATCCTCTCGATAATAGAGAAATTAGGATTCCAGTTAAATTTCGCCACTATAGTGAGGTTTGTCGCTTTCGCTCATACTAATATCGATATTTAATCACTTATTCATCAGATCTGCAATTTAGCAAATAAAAGGTACCCCGTGGTTCATTGATCAGTTGGCTTGGATTATTAGGATATTTTCAAGGTCACACGATTTTAGCAATGGCAAAAATTGTCAAAAACTGGATACGGTTATCTCTCTGAATATACTGATTACAAACAGATTCTAGCTGTTACTTCGACTGGCCCTGCCAGTTTCCAATGATATTTCACCTGAAACCTTCAGGACATCTCCAGATAAAATATTGTAATACATAAGTGAATTCTATATCCTTTTCTCAAAGAAACTTTAGAACTCGAAATGTTGTTTGTGACATTCAACGGCTCAGAATCAGGCCCGTACCAAGTTTTTTTCTATGGGGGTGGGGGGGGGTCGTTTTTCCCAAAACTGGACCTTTTCTTCTGTAAATGTCATTGCATATATAGGTATATACAAGATGAAATACTTGAAAATGTTATTTTAGTTATATTAAGAAGAAAAATTGGGTAAGCGATCTATGCCCTTTTACTCGATTAGATGTTATTCAAAGTACTGACTTTGATTAACAGAATTTTACTTATAATGTTGAAAGTTTGCACTGAAATTCAAGAATATTTCTTCAGTTTTATTGATTGATTCATCTATTATGTTAACGATAACATGCATATTATTTTATTTGTAATGTTATATACTTTGACTTAACAAAAAAAACAATAATTATTTATTACTTTGTAAGTACAGTTCAATGAAAAGGATAGTCACAGAAAATTGGACTTCCAGAAATCGGAGGGGGGAGGGGTCGTTCGACACTCCGACCCCCCACCGTCCATCCCGGTACGGGCCTGAGTATATCAGCAATGACTGTGGA
>NC_087213.1:37433835-37526335 GCF_015104395.2 Macrobrachium nipponense
ATCTCAAAAGCTTTATGTGGTCAACCAGATTTGTTGGCCAAACGACCCCTACTCTCCCAAACCGCCACACCCCCAAACGTCGAGTAATACTTAAACAATAATTTACTTCAGTATTTCAGATTTGTTCAAATCTTTAACTTAAAATACTTTTCACCAGCATTAAATCCTATATTTAGCCGGGGAGCTTAAGACCTTTGTCCATGGAAGTGTAGCTGACCAACATAGTCAAATTTACATATCATTGAATGGAAATAATTTCTTGTACTAGCTTCATAAAACAAATAATTTCATATTATTTTTAACTTCTAATCACACATTGTTCTAAAGTAATATATATACATACACACACACACACCTACACACACACACACACACACACACACACACATATATATATATATATATATATATATATATATATATATATATATATATATATATGTGTGTGTGTGTGTGCGTGTGTGTGTGTGTGTGTGTGTGTTTATCATTTTTTTTTCTCCCAGTATATTCAACGGCGCTCTTGGTACTGTAATTATTATGCATTAGTAAGGAGTCAAGTTTCAGCTCATTGTCCCACAAATTAGCTAAGCCATTTGAGATTTGAGTCATCACAACCAACACCCAAACCACATTTCCACTATAAGAGTTCAACAAATGAAATTTTCAACAATTCCATGAGGGTGGCTGACATTATTTTGCTTACGTTTAAAATTTGATATAGGCCTTTCACATACGTATTCACTGACTATTGTTAAATGGACTGGTATATTTCTAAATCAAGTAGTTTTTACCTTCATCGTAATTATATGACATAGAAATCAGTTTCCGCATACTTTGTTTTCCCATATAGAAATATCGAGGAAGTAGTCAAGAACTGAAAACTGAAGACCCATTATTTAATTAATAAAAAAAGTATAATACATAAGCAAATGGTTACGAATTCCGAATATCCGAAGAAACATGACTGACAAACCTATCAAGATTTTAATGAAAAGCGCAGCATGAACAATTTAGAAATTAAACTAATATTAACCTACATATGTATTGTCACCCACTGAAAACTTGTAACCGTCTGGAGTAAGATTATCTCGTACATTTTATACCATAATTATGCATTAAGGTTTTATAACAATCATATTTGACAACGGTACTCTGCTTCCGACGCCATACGTAGAAACCACTCAAACAAAATTTGTATGTTAATACTTAGAACATTTACTATTCTGAAAATCGCCAAAATCAAAATTAAGATAACCCTTATACTATGATCAAAATCGTATTCTTAAAAAGATACCTTTGATCTTCCAAGAATACAGGTAAAAGTTAAAAAAGCCGCTGGACTCGAAAATAAAGCAACAAAGTTGTGTACTGCGGACTCTTGTTAGGGAGTAAATGGTTACATCATAGATCAGTTTTGCCACTAATCATTATCAAAAAGAAACGCTTCAGTGGGGTGGTTGATATGGTGTTTGCGTTCCACCTCGGTGGTCGCGGGTTCGATTCTCGGCCATTCCATTGAGGAGTGAGAGATGTGTATTTCTGGTGAGAGAAGTTCACTCTCGACGTGGTTCGGAAGTCACGTAAAGCCGTTGGTCCCGTTGCTGAATAACCACTGGTTCCATGCAACGTAAAAGCACCATACAAAACAAAACAAAAATTATCAAAAAGACTCAGGAGTTTCTACCTTAATATACTGTATCTAAAAATATATATTGGTACATGTACATACATAACTTCGCTAAAATTGATTTCATGGTAATTCAAGGATGGAAAGAATAATTACGAGGTTAAGAGAAAAGTGAAGAAAAATTAAATATCTTTACTTAAAAAAATAGTATTCACATGTACTTATCAAAGGCTGTAGCTTCTTAAAATCGTGTATTCAATCTCCAGTCTAAATTATTGAAAATGTCCCGATAGTTCCAAGCTGATAGCTCTCGACCTCTCTCCACGCCAACGTTCCACCCCTTTCAGCTGAACTTCAACCTTAAGTTAGGCCGCCGGCAGCAGTCTTCCTTCACCTCGGACTCCCACACGACGTGCTTATTTGCTCATGTTAGTTTCTTACACTTTATGAACATCAGTGACTTGAAAAGATGTCTATTCTGCCCAATCAATACCCGCGGGAAACAATCCATCAACAAATGTGTACAAAAATAAGATATCGATCACCCGGACAGCCAAATTTAGGCACTAAATTGTAGCTCTACCGACGGTGGTGATAGTTAAAAGTGGTGGTAGGGGTACTATGGTACGTTTGTACTGTTACCAGATCTTCTACCTTCCTTGTCAGGTCTGACGTACACCAACTAATGACGTGTCAAAGGGTCCATGTACGTACAAATTCAAGGCTTACTAAATATTAATATTTAAATGAAATTATCGTTGGGGATCAAAATTCTATAGAAGGTATTTGCATAAACATTTTTGTACACTAGCGGCGCCGGGTGGGCTACGCTTTGAATTGTGAAAGTAAAATAAATATAAAAATTTACATAAAATTATACAACACTACAAATACATGTTAAATCTTATATTGCTCAATTAGTGCCTTATTCAATCATCGTCACTTTCCAGCAGCTGACTTCCCACCGATAGGAAACTGAACTGGTTTCGGGAATAGATTCAGAGAAATTGAGGTATCATCAACGTTGAAGAAAGTATCTGTTAGGAATATATCATATTATGAATTTCTCCGTTGAGTTTTACTCAACTTAGCGCTGGTTACTTCATCCAGCTTATTCTTTTCAGTTTGTACAATGAAACCTAACGGGTAAGCAGGTGGTTTTAAAAGCTGTTTTTATGCTCACCAAATCTTCGACCCTTCATTCGGTAGGAGAATTCTTAATACTATACCTGTTTTTCCTATCCATTGCTTGACTCAACAACGTAGCAGTAAATTCGCCCAGATAACTTTCTTCTAAATTAGCTTTCACTTTCTGAATCTTGCCGAAACGAGATAAAACTACCTCTTGGTTATTGCCGAGTGTATCATGTCCAGCATCCCATGAGTCGTCCCGATCTGAAGAATGAAGCTCAGGAATTGTGCTCACACATGGTACTTCATACCCCTTCACTATCATCTCTGGAGTCAAGAGACAGGCGCGCTGTTGCGAAAATCTAATTCATTTAGAGCATTTCTAAGGGCGATTGGTCTTTCATTGACGTGCATTTTAGCCTCAGCAATCAAGAATTGAAAATCATCATAATCCAAAATGTTACTTCGAAGGCTCGAGGTGGCTATCCTCTTCACTTGCTCGACCATTATTCCAACCATAGATTATGGTTCCAGCAAACCCACCTAATTTATGTGCATTGGCAAGGAATGGAGGAAATGTTAATCTTGATACTGTGCAATTTTACGAAGTCTTTGGTTTCTACATCATTTAGATTTGAGATGGTTTGCTCTACTCCCGCCACTACTGGGCTTCATTATCACTTACTTTTAGGGAAGGGAAACCGTACTCAAAAAATATACATTTGTATGCCCTGAGAAAGAAGTTTTTATCAGTCAACCTACAATACATTCAGATTGATTGCCCTAGACCAAAAACTGGATAAGATCACTACATCTACCTTATAGTTTTATTTATTTCTGTCCTTAACTAATAAAAGATCCACAATGGTCGATCGAAGAATTTCTCTATGATTAATTTGAAATCTCTCTATGCATTTTGATTAATTTCAACAGTTCTTGCATTCAGCCCTTTAAAACCTTTATAACTACCAAACTATTAATTATCAAAAACCGTTTCCTTAGTATACCTAGCAAATTCTTGTAAATTCTGCCGTGTAGCAGTTTTATCTGGGTATCCCAAATTATAGTACTCCTAGAAAAAAGGTCAATTTTCACCGACTGGACCGGACACTTCATCATAAGAGGTTTTTAGATTTACTCAACTTGCTTTACGTAGGAATAAGATCACTTTTACCAAAAAATAAATTTAACTGCGATATAAGGGGTTCTGAAAAACTTCCTGTAGCCAGCGTATCATAAACTTAATGAATGGCAGCTTTTTGTGCTTGTACTATAAGATGAACTGTGCCACGAGCAGTTTCATTCTGTTTCATTCTCGGATATACTCCTTGTCAATTTTAACATTCGTTTCTTTTGGTTCAGAGTTCAAAATTGAATTTGTCCTAACAGAACAGAGCTAGGAAGAAGGCTTTGCACTAGGATGAGAAAACATTACCCTCTGCTCTGGAGTATCAAGAAATTTTGGAGCTGTTAAAAAGCGCGTGCTGCGAAGCTTGCTCTCTGAAACACGTAGAATAAGACAAACACTAGGGTTTTCATCACCCCTATATGGTCGAACATTACTGTTCACTTAGAAAACTTTTCGAAATATCATTTAGCCTATTGTTAACCATCACTTGCGTATTATCTATTTTGCCAAACTCAGGCCCAGTTCAGGGAAACGGCATTAATTAGCTGTTCAGCTACACCTACAGCCTTACTTACTCCTAAATGTACAGATATCAATTCCAGTACAAGAATAAGAGTTAGTTCTTAAATTAGAGTACATATAAAAGGAACTTTTGTAAGGTTCTCTCAAGGAAATATATGGAATTTGTTTTTTAGGAAAAGGCTGGCTCAATTGTGCACGATGTTGGTCCCTTTATCGCTTATGGTCTGTTAGTTCGAATATTATTTATGAAAGGGTATTGAATTATTATCTGTGACTCAGTTGAAGACTGCTGTTATAAAGCATGATGAAATTATTGTATGCTGAATATTTTTACAATAAAAAAGTACAATTTAAAAAGAAAAAAAAGCCATTCGAGCTAAGCGCTGTGAAAAAAAATTTGGAATATTGTTCTTAAACATAATATAGTAACAAAATAATGTATTGTGTACATTGGATAATATTCTAAATAAAAGATAGCAGCACAACTTCCGCGCTCTTGTTAACATGTTTGGCTATCTTTGGTCGGCCATTCGTTCATAAAGTATCTTTCTGATGAAAGAAAAAAAAGCTGTGCTAAACGGCGTATCCCATCCTATATAATTATAAGACTGCAAGGAATGCAAAATCAATTTGCTTCTGTTTAAAACTGGTATTGAAAACCCAAAAAATTATAATTGGAAGGAAAGATACTCAAAAGAAGCCTTTTTGTATTAGCTTAGGCTTCAATTCAAGTTACCGAATTTTAATTGTATCATTTTCAGTATTCCAAATTAGCCATAAAGGCTTTGATGCAGATTCAGTACAGTGCTCAAATTTATCATTTAACCGTTCTCTCAAGGGTACAGAATTCATACAAAACTGTTTTCGTTGGAATCCAAAATCTCGAAACGTTAATAGAGAAACATTTCAATCCTTAAAACATTTTCCGCAATTGAAGTTATGGCTAAGTTATCCATATACGGAAGATTAAACTATGACCTTTTTATATTACGCGTCTAATCATCAGCAGTTACATTCTAGACCAATCGAGCTATCACTAACAAAAAAGGAGAGTATCTCATTCCAAATGGCACCCTTCGGAAACGATAGCCAATGACTGAAAAATGATATTGTTATTGTACAATAAAGTTTCATACATACTTACCTGGCAGATATATACTTAGCTATAGACTCCGTCGTCCCCGACAGAAATTCAAATTTCGCGGCACACACTACAGGTAGGTCGGGTGATCCCGCCGCCTGCCGCTGGGTGGCAGGAATAGGAACTATTACCATCTTGAGCCAGATTTTCTCTTCCACCTGTCTCCTGAGGGGAGGCTGGGTGGGCCATACAATCGTATATATCTGCCAGGTAAGTATGTATGAAACTTTATTGTACAATAACAATATCATTTTCATACATTCAACTTCCCTGTCAGATATATACTTAGCTGATTGGCACCTTTGGCAGAGGGCAAGAGACAGCTAATTACTGACCTGATAGGTAAACAACATATATTGTAGGTAACACAAGTTAAATAACAATACCCTAGTTCCTACCTGTTTTAGGCAGAAGATTTCATAGCTCATGCTTAGAAGTCTGCTTCGCCTCAAAAGCTTCAGCGAGGGTGTGCCCTATGGCTGAGAACTCTTGAAAGGACTGTCAATGGGGTCTTATCCACTTACTCAACAGAACCTGATGGCAATTGTCACTGGAGTCTTATTCACTTACATGACAATATACCTATGCCTCTTGGCATATAAAGGAGTAAAACACTGATCCCGATCACCCGATCCTAACCGTGGATTAGTATATATGATTGAAAGGCGTTATCCCCAAACACCTTTCAAACAACCTAAAAACTCAACACCAACTAATTTTAAAATCACACTATATAAAATATAAGGACAAAAATTAATTTTAAGGATCAGTCTTCTCTCCTTTCCCCAGCACTGTATCCGCTGATACATAAGGTCCTAGAGAGAAGCATCTCTCATATGTTACCCTCACATCTTTCAAGTAATGTGAGGCGAACACTGAGTTACATCTCCAATACGTGGCCGCTAAGATGTTCTTCATTGACATGTTCTTGTTGAACGACAATGATGTAGCAACTACACGTACTTCGTGTGCTTTTACCCTTAAGGTCTTATATGCCTCACTATCACAACTCATGTGGGCTTCAGTTATAATGTTTCTAACAAAAACATCGCTCTTTTAGGATCTTTAACCGCACACCATAAACTTTGATTGCAACCCTGCAACTGCTTCTTCTTCTGCAGGTAAAACTTCAAAGTTCTAACAGGGCATAATGTTCTTTCCATTTCATTCCCAACTAATTGAGAAAGCCCTTTTACTTCGAAAGTCCTAGGCCAAGGTCTCGAGGGGTTTTCATTTTTAGCTAAAAATAAAGGCTTAAAGGACAATACAGCCGAATCCTTCTTAAAACCCACTCTCGAGTCAAGCGCTTGCAGCTCACTCACTCTTTTCGCAGTAGCGAGAGCTATTAAGAAAATACATTTTCTAGTTAAGTCCCGGAAAGTAGCTTTATCGGGAGGTTCGAATCTCTCAGACATAAGATATTTGAGAACCACATCCAGATTCCAACTAGGGGTGAGAGAAGTTCTTAATTTTGTAGTTTCGAATGATCTAATTAACTCATGCAGATCTTTGTCATTCTCTATGTTCAGGCCCCTATTCCTGAACACAGCTGACAACATGATCCTATAACCTTTAATGGTTGACACTGCCAGATGAGATTCTTCTCGTAAAAACAAAAGAAAATCAGCAATTTCGGTCACAGAGGTATCGGAGGAGGACAGCTTCTTCGCCTTACACCATCTACGGAAAACTTCCCACTTCGATTGGTATATCCGCATGGTTGAGGACCTTCTTGCTCCAGCAATTGCTTTTGCCGCTTTGCGAGAAAAGCCTCTCGCTCTGACCAGTCTTTAGATAGTCGAAAGGCAGTCAGGGCGAGAGCGTGGATATTCTTGTGGTACCTCTCGAAGTGGGGTTGTTTGAGCAGATCTGTCCTTTCGGGAAGAGATCTGGGGAAGTCCACTATCCATTCCTGTACCTCTGTGAACCATTCTCTTGCAGGCCAATAAGGAGCGATCAATGTCATCCTCATTCCTTCCAAGGACACGAACTTTCTCATTACTTCCCCCAGCATCTTGAATGGGGGAAACACATAAGCGTCTATGCCCTTCCAATCCATGAGCAATGCATCTATGGACAGGGCTCTGGGATCGTCCCCCAACGAACAAAAGTTCTCCATCCTTCTGGAGAGGAATGTTGCAAATAGGTCTACTTGAGGCTTCCCCCAAAGAGACCATAGTTGCTGGCAGACTTGCGAATGAAGGGTCCATTCTGTTGGAAGGACCTGGTTCTTTCTGCTTAATCTGTCCGCTCTTATGTTTCTTCCTCCTTGAACGAACCTCGTCAGGAGTCGTATCCCTCTTTCTTCTGTCCAGATCAACAGATCCCTTGCTAGTTGGTAAAGGGAGAAAGAGTGTGTCCCCCCTTGTTTTTTAATATATGCCAGAGCCGTGGTGTTGTCCGAGTTGACTTGGACCACCACGCCTCTGACCTCGTTCTCGAAAAATTGCAGTGCCAAGTGTGCTGCTAAGAGTTCCTTTGCATTTATGTGCCAGGCCTTCTGTTCTTCTGTCCAGATGCCTGACACCTTCTTCGTCCCTAGTGTTGCTCCCCACCCCGTGTCCGAAGCGTCTGAGAACAACACTAGGTGAGGGTTCTGAAGAGACAAGGACACTCCTTCGTTCCTTCTCAGCGGTTCTAACCACCATCGTAAGTGGTTTTTGATACTCTCTCCTATGGGAAAGGTATCCAAAAGATCTCCCTTTCTTCTGTTCCAACTCCTTCTTAGATGGAACTGCAAGGGTCTCATATTCAGCCTCCCTAGAGAGATGAACTGCTCCAGCAATGAAAGGGTGACCAGAAGACTGAGCCATTCCCTCGCTGAGCTTCGTTCCTTCTCTAGGAAGACAGATTTTTTCCAACCCTTTCGAAATTCTTTCTTGGGATGGATATGCTCGAAAACCCCGAGAATCCATCCGAATCCCTTACCTTACAGACCTTACAGACCTTACAGTTCGTTCGGGTTGCCCCAGGTCCCTCAGTGTGAGGCGCCTCTAATGTCTACCAGAGAGTTGCTAGTACATCTTCCGGTATATTTTGCATCTTCCAATCTTGGATGGTCTGGGATGCAGTTTAGATATTTGTCGAGCTTATTCTTAAACACATCTACGCTCACTCCTGATATATTCCTCAGATGAGCTGGCAACGCATTGAATAGACGCTGCATTATCGATGCTGGTGCGTAGTGGATTAATGTTCTGTGTGCTTTCCTTATTTTTCCTGGTATAGTTTTGGGCACTATTAATCTACCTCTGCTTGCTCTTTCTGATATTTTTAGTTCCATGATATTTTCTGTTATTCCTTCTATCTGTTTCCATGCCTGAATTATCATGTAGCGTTCTCTTCTCCTTTCTAGACTATATAATTTTAAGGATTGTAGTCTTTCCCAGTAGTCTAGGTCCTTAACTTCTTCTATTCTAGCTGTAAAGGACCTTTGTACACTCTCTATTTGTGCAATATCCTTTTGATAGTGTGGGTACCATATCATATTGCAATATTCAAGTGGACTACGAACATATGTTTTATAAAGCCCATTTAAAATCATGTGTTCAGCTTTTTTTTCTTGTTTTTGGGGGGGAAGTGCCGTAACAACATTCCCATTTTTTGCTTTACATTTTGCCAACAGAATGGCTATTTGATCATTGCATAAACATGTTCCTATTCATCATCACACCAAGGTCTTTAACTGCTTCCTTATTTGTGATTGTCTCATTATTAGGTCCCCTATATGCATATAGCTTTCCTTCTCTGTCTCCATAATTTATTGATTCAAATTTATCAGAGTTAAATACCATCCTATTTACCTCTGCCCAATCATATACTTTGTTAAGGTCTCTTTGTAGAGCGTTCCTATCTTCATCACAAGTAATTTCTCTACTTATTCTTGTGTCATCAGCGAAACTACTCACTACCGAATCCTTAACATTACTGTCTATGTCTTCAATCATAATAACAAACAATATTGCAGCTAGCACCGTACCTTGTGGCACACCGGATATTACCTTGGTTTCATCCGATTTCTCATCGTTTGCAATAACTATCTGTTTTCTGTTGTGTAAAAATTCTTTTAACCATCTTCCTACTTTATCTACGATATTGTGTTTTCTAATTTTCTTTGCTAATATATTATGGTCTACTTTGTCAAAAGCTTTTTGCAAAGTCTAGATAAACCACATCTGTTTCATTTCCGCTTTTCATATTTTTGAATATGTTCTCACGGTGGACTAACAGTTGGGTTTGTGTACTTTTTCCGGGTACGAAACCATGTTGTCCTATATTAAACAAATTATTTTTTATTAAATGTTTCATAATATTTTTCTTCATTACCCTTTCATACACTTTCATAATATGTGATGTTAGACTCACAGGCCTATAATTACTTGCCTCTAGTCTTGATCCACTTTTGAAAGTAGGGGTGATATATGCTAATTTGTGCTCATCATAAATCTTGCCTGTATCTACACTTTGTCTTAATAATATTGCAAGTGGCTTTGCGATAGAATGAACTACTTTCTTTAACAAAATAGCAGGGACTCCATCCGGCCCTGCAGCAGCTCCATTTTTAATTTCATTAATTGCCTGCACAATATCAGCTTCATTAATTTCTATGTCAGCTAAATATTCACTATTTTCGTCCCTTACTTCTATATCATTATCTTCATTATCTATTCTAGGGGTGAATTCTCTCTTATATCGTTCTGCCAGTATGTTGCAAATTTCCTTTTTTTCATTCGTTAATCTCCCTTCAATTCTCAGAGGGCCTATTTCTATTCTTCTTTTATTCATCTTCTTCGCATATGAGTATAATAGTTTGGGGTTTTACTTGATATTTATTAGGGTTTTTTTCTTCCAAGTCCCGTTTTTCATTTTCTTTTGATTGTATAATCTTTTGTTCTGCATTTTCTATCTTACTTTTTAGTTCTATAACTTTCCATGCATTTTTTTCTTTTGCAAGACCTTTTTTCCACTTTCTGATTTTCTGGAACAAGATCCTTCTGTCTCTTGGTATGCATGAATGATGTTTACTTTTCTTCTTCGGTATATATTTATCCACTATTTTCTCCAATATTTTGTATAATATCTCCGTATTTACCCTTATGTCATCACTTACGAAAATGTTATCCCAATCTTTGTTTAATTCTTCATTAATTTCTGACCATTTTATATTTTTTACTGTAGAAGTTGTATTTTCCATATCCTTCCCACTTTTTCATTTCTTGCTTATCTCTATTTTTCACTTGCTTTGGAATGAACTGTTAATTCTATGACATTATGATCTGAAATACTCGCATTATAAACTATTATTTCTTTAACATAATTCATCTCGTTCACAAATACTAGGTCTAAAGTATTTTTCCTTTCTTGTTGGCAGGTGATTTATTTGTTGAATGTTGTATTCTAGTAGCATATCTAATAGCTTTTCGAATTGCCTCTTATCTTCTGCACTACTATTACTCTCTTTTTTATATGTATAAGTACAACCACAATCTCCTATTCGTTCTTTCCATTCTACGAAAGGAAAGTTGAAGTCACCAGATAGGAGAATAGTCCAGTCCTTGTGATTTCTACATATATCATCCAATTTTTCAATTATTAAGTCAAACTCTTTAGTATTAGGAGGTCTATATATTACTATGTTCATCAATTTTTCAGATTCAAATTCTACCGCTATTAGTTCACATTCTGAGTTACTATATTTCTCATATATTTTTCCTTGTTTTTTGTCTTTCCCATATATTGCGGTTCCCCCTTGATTCCTATTTTTTCTATATGATCTATAAGTTTGGAACCCTTTTATTTGATCATCATTCCCAGTCTCTTGGGAATACCAGGTTTCACTTATATTCATTATATCTATTTTCTTTTCATTTTGGGTTAGTTCTTCTAAGTACTCTATTTTTCTTTTTGAGTTACTCGTAACTAAACCCTGCGCATTCATCACTATGATGGTTTGCGTGTTTTCTCCTTCATTTAATATTGGTAGTAATAAGGATTTCCATGTCTCTTTCCTGTTCTGGTATGTTGTTCTTTTTTTCATTTCCAGAAATTCTGACATTAAAAATCCAACTTTTCCATAATATTTGATCTTCCTTCATCATAATTATTCATTTTGTGTTCTGAATCTGCAATTTTCTCGCGTTTCTGGGGCACAATATCCTCTTGCATAATAAATACAGTTATTATCTATTGAGTAGAATTTCGGAGCTGATGCTTTGAAATTTTTTGCTGACACCTCTGCATATCTCATTGGTGGTTTGCTTTTCTCTTTTACCTGATATTCTTGATTTCTCTCTTTATTTGTTTCTTTCTTATTTTGGATTTTAGTCTGACTGGGGATCGTGTGAGATTTCTCGAGGTTTACGAGCAATCCGAGAGATCTGATCAATTGAAGAGTTATCTCTAAGTCCTCCAAACACTTGTTTCGTCTGTGCTCTTATAAGCCAGTCGTCTAAGTAAAGAGATATCCTCACCCCCTTCAGATGTAGCCATCTTGCTACGTTCCTCATCAACGCCGTAAACACCTGAGGAGCCGTCGAGAGGCCGAAACACAAAGCCTTGAACTGATAAATCTTTCCCTGCACCATGAACCGAAGATATTTCTTCGACGAATGATGCAGGGGGACGTGAAAGTAAGCATCTTGTAGGTCGAGGGAGACCATCCAATCTCCTGGACGGAGAGCAGAGAGAACCGAATTGGATGTCTCCATGGAGAACTTCGTCTTCTCCACGAAGCGGTTCAACGCACTCACGTCCAGGACCGGCCTCCACCCCCCCCCCCCCCCCCCCCCCCCCCGAGGCTTTTGGCACTAAAAATAGGCGATTGTAAAAACCCCGGGAGTGCGGATCCTGTACTATCTCGATGGCCTCCTTCTCCAACATTTGCTGAACCAACCCAAGAAGGGCCTCTCTCTTTACAGGGTCTTTGTATCTCACTGACAGCTCCCTCGGTGTCGTCGTCAATGGAGGTCTGTTCTTGAAGGGGATGAGGTATCCTTTCCTGAGAACTTGTAGGGACCAAGAATCTGCTTTCCTTGAAGTCCATGCTTCTGAGAATCTCAGAAGCCTGGCCCCTACTGGTGTTTGGAGGACTGGAACCTCATTTAGGGTTCTTCCTCGGAACTCTGATGGAAGATCTTCCTCTTTTCTCTCCTCCTCTCTTCCTTGGGGCTCGGCTAAAAGTTCTACCTCGAAAGGGCTGTTGGGCAGTTCTTGGCTCCCTCTTCGAGACAGAAGCAGCTGGTCTAGGCTTCTTAGCAGAATGTACCAGCAAATCCTGTGTTGCCTTCTCAGTAAGCGTATGGGAAATGTCCTTTACTAACTGAGAAGGAAACAACTGTTTAGACAGAGGGGCGTATAAAAGAGAAGCCCTCTGTACTGGAGAGACTGCTTTGGTAAGAAATGAACCAAAGACAGACCTCTTCTTCAATACTCCTGTCCCGAACAGGGATGCCACTTCAGCCGATCCATCCTGCACTGCCTTATCCATGCATGCCAGAACACTATGCAAGACTTCTGGTTCCAAAAACTGAGGGTCTTGCGTCTTCTTGGCCAAAGCCCCAAGGGACCAATCTAGGAAGTTAAAAACTTCCAAGACATGGAATATTCCCTTGAGGAGATGGTCCATTTCTGACATTGTCCAGCTTGTTTTGGCCGATGGAAGTGCATGTCTCCTTGCCGAATCCACCAAGGTCGAGAAGTCCGCTTCAGCAGATGAGGGAAGAGAAAGTCCCGTAGATTCTCCTGTGCTATACCAAATCCCTCTCCTTCCTGATAGCCTGGAAGGGGGACAGGTAAACACAGTCTTTCCCGCCTCCTCCTTGGTTTTAAGCCAATTTCCGACCGACTGCAAAGCCCTCTTCATTGATATGATCGGTTGCATCTTCAAGAAAGAGGAAGACTTTGCAGCCTTCGTACTCGAAAATAAAGACCGAGGAGAAGGAGGGGCAGCAGGACTCAGGGACTCTCCAAATTATTTTAAAAAGAGGGCTGTTAATGTCTTATAGTCTGTAAGACCTGCCCCCTTATTTTCTTCAGAGTCCGAGACATCTTTCAATTCTGGTTGAGTTCTATTCGGAGATGAGTGTGCGACCGGAGGACTCCTCTCTCGGGAATGTAAAGGGCTTGTAGCAACACCGACTGCAACCTGACAAGGGCTACGGCTGCCTGTGCGGCACCTTGAGTCCCTGCCAGGCGAAGGCCGATGTTGTTCTTTTACACTAAGGCCCTCCTGACAAGGACGACGGTCGCCTGTGCGACACCTTTCGTCCTTACCAGGAGAAGTCCTTAAATGTCTTTCCCTTTTTCCATAATCAATTCCTTCCTGACAGGGGCTACGGTCGCCTGCGCGACACCTAGAGACCCTGTCAGGGGAAAATTGATCTTGAGAAAAATCCCACAGAGGAGCCTCCAAGTCCGCTTCAAATTCCGATAACTCGTCCGAATCATATTCTGGATTGTATAAATCCTTGCGCCTGCCTGTCATATGATGGATGTCAGGCGCTCGATATTTGGTAACAGGCTTAGGCTCTTGAGGCGCTTTATGCCTGGCTTCAGGCGCTTTGTTTCTTATTTCAGGCACTCTAGGCTCTTTGCGTCTTGTTTCAGGAGCCTCAGGCTTTCCAGGCGCCTTGCGCCTCCATTCAGGCGCTTCAGGCTTTTCAGGCGCTTTGCGCCTCGTTTCAGGTGCCTCAGGCTCTCCAGGCGCTTTGCTTCTCCTTTCAGGCGCTTCAGGCTCTCCAGGCGCTTTGCGCCTTATTTCAGGCGCCTCAGGCTCTCCAGGCGCTTTACGTCTCCTTTCAGACGCTCCAGGCTCTCCAGGAGTTTTACGTCTCCTTTCAGCCGCTCCAGGCTCTCCAGGCGACTTGCGCCTCATTTCCGTTATTTGAGGAGCTTTACGCCTCATTTCAGGCGCTCCAGGCGCTTTGCGCCTCGCCCCAGAAGTTTCAGGAGCTTCAGCCGCTTTGCGCCTCGTTTCAGGCGCTTCAGGCGCTTCAGGTGCTTCAGGTGCTTCAGGTGCTTCAGGCGCTCCAGGCGCTTTGCGCCTCATTTCAGGAGTTCGTCTGATTTCGGGAGTTTAAAATTTACGCCTCGATTCAGACGCCTCAGGCGCTTTCCTTCTAGTAGGAGATCCAGGTAGATATCTATATGTATCTTCTCGCCTTGACGGCGTTTTGCGCCTGACAGTAGCCTGACGTCTAGCTGGCGCCAGGCTCCTGGCAGGCGCCTCGTCCGAGCTCTCAGAGAGTTCCAAAGGACGGGATCTTTTAATCGGAAGAAATCTATCCTTCCTTCTAGGAGGATCCGACTTAAGAACTCCTACTAGCGAAGATATCTGTTTTTGCATATTCTCCAAAATCTTCGTAGCTACGTCCTTCTTTTCAATCTCCGACGAAGGAGAAAGAGCTTCTGAATAAACCTCCTTCCTTCTCTTTTCCGGAGGATATTCTTCCGGAAATTCTTCAGGGCTTGAATAAAATGACGGAGACTTCCAAGATCTCTTCGAAGGTCTCGACAATCTATCTGAACTCCATCCTTTTTTAGATGATGAATCAGATGAGGAAAAACACTGTTTAAGGACGTCTTTCCAACGACTATCCTTGGCAGCCTGGGACATAACTACAGGATCTGCCGAGGGGACGTCTGACCAGTGGGGATTCTCTGAAACCTCCCTGCGGCTTTCGACATTTCTTCTCCTCTGGGCTTGGGAGCTTGAAAGAGGTCTAGGCCTGGGAGCGAGACAGAGCCGATCAGACGCACCCTCCACTTCACTGGGAACACTTTCACTGCACTTACCTTCCAATTCCTTAAGCTTTCGCTCCATTTGCATAAGCGAAGCTTTCAGACTCGCAATTTCAGATGTTGAGCTTGCCGAATCAGATAATTGGGAAGGTAAAGCTGTATGGGAGGAAACAATTGGGTTAGCAAGCGGCAATAGTCCGCTAACTGGTTCGTTAGAGACAGACCTACTCACACTTTTGGAAGAGGCTTTTCTAGCCCTATCTCTTTCCAACTTTCTTAAGTAGGAATCAAGCATCTTCCATTCCTCCTCATTCAAGTCCTTGCATTCATCACATGTATTCAATTGCGAGCATACATTCCCTCTACAATTTTTACAAGTGGTGTGAGGATCCACCGAAGCTTTCGGTAGTCTCACATAACAACTCTCATTCACACACACTCTGAACGAAATCGAAACGTCAGACATTATGAGAAATTCCAAAACCAAAATCCAAAAACAGTCCACAATAGCGTATGCCAAACCAAAGATCCAATACGTCACCAAATAGCAGTCCAAAATATCAACGGCGTAATGAAATTCGAAAATCAAGTCAGGAGGAACTAGCAAACGATGTTACTAGTACCAGCGACAGAGAAAATCTGGCTCAAGATGGTAATAGTTCCTATTCCTGCCACCCAGCGGTAGGCGGCGGGATCACCTGACCTACCTGTAGTGTGTGCCGCGAAATTTGAATTTCTGTCGGGGACGACGGAGTCTATAGCTAAGTATATATCTGACAGGGAAGTTGAATATGAAAATCATTCTTAAAAATATTATTAAACCACAGAATAAGTAGCTTTCTTGTATCCTACTCTCTAAGTAAAAGCCGTAAAAAATATTTTTTAAACTCTTCAACTCGTATGTCAGTCAATATTTGTCAAACCTAAGCAGAGGTGTTGAAATCTTCATTTTATTATACAAAACAGCTCCAGCCAAGATAGAAAGGCAACCCTACACCTACCCGTGTTCGAGTTCTTTCCAAACTCAGCATTATGGACTAGAAATGATACCTGTGGATTCTTTTCGCTCTCTCGGGAAGTAAGCCTATAAACTATTTTGTTGGGGGGGGGGGGGGGGGGGTTATAGGAAAGCCCTATGGAGGAGCCGAAAATGGTCGGAAAATTGGGTTTCCCGTCGAGTTAAAGGTACTGGAATTTTAGGATTGGATATCTATGATTTATTTGTTAGCATAGAATTGTAAAAAAAATAATGTGCACGTTAAACAGTACAGGAAAATTATTTCTAACAAAATGTAGTGTATTTATATTAATTTCCGTTGGTGAAACAAGGTTCTATTTGACTGTAGATTTTAGTATTTTTTATTTGATGTACTGAATTTACGGTGTTTCTGTTCGATCATTTTGCGTTTCCACTTATTACTGAGAATGTATGAACATGATTAATTTGTCCTTATTTGATCTTTGTTTTTAGTGTAAGTAGTACTAAGTTCGAGTATTAAACACGAATACGACTTCACGTTAAGTTAGGAATATAAAGTTTACAACTTATGCGTAAAGGCCTGTCCACACGACTGGGCCTGATCGGCGGACCTCCCCTCTAACGGGCACACTTGACGGGTAAACCGTCAAATTGCCCGATGGGTCTTGTAGCAAAATCACCATGGTGGTGCCCGATGGCTCGAGCTTCGACCCTGGCAGACGTACGTTAACCATTTACATTTCTTTTACTGACCCATTCTTTGCACCATATTCTCTTCTTATTCTTCTTTTTCATCATACATAAAACAATTATCATGCTACATAATATCTTCTTCTTTGCGGTAGGCACCATGTTTATCGTACCGCACTGAACACTACTGGCATCGTCAGGCACGCCCACCTCTCCATCGCCTCACCCGTGTGGACAACATTCGTGGGTGAGCCCGGCAGAATTTGCCCGTCAACCCCGGAGCACGCCGATCAGGCCCGCTCGTGTGGACAGGCCTTTAGGGGAAAGTCTTGCACGCGTTCGAGTAAGCTGGAGGTCACATCACTGTATAACTACCTCGTATACCTGACCGTGCGAGTGTGTATTTGGTCGACATTAGTGAATGTTCAATTTCCTTTTTCCATAGAGTAGGTAAAACTAACCTACCTGCCATAACTAAGAATGTTTTCAATTAATTCACTATTTTCATCTGTCAAAACAGATTCTATGTGGTCATGAATATAAAGATTTAGTCTACATTGATTCAAGGATTTCGTCAGTCGCCGTCAGTATCTTCTGGTCATCAAAAAGTTCCTTATCTTCTAGCGAAGAACTCGTGTTACTATACACTGTTAATCTTTGAGAAGTACCCTCAGAATTACCAGCAAAATGAATATATTGCAAATTAATGTTCTCTAGAAACACCGAAACACTTCCAGAAATCATTATACCAGACGGAGTGTCCTAACCGTAGAGGGGCATTTACCATTGCAACCAAAGTCTGTGTTAATGGGAAAATATGGCTTCGATAACTACCAAACAAGATTGCAAAATCGTCTATGGTATCAGAATCTAAATGCTTATCTGCCAGGTTATGACCCTTATCAACTAAAGCGTCACAAATTTCTTTAATCCAGGTAAAAAAAAAAAATGAAGTAATTTCGTTTATTACGCATAGTGCCCTCAAAGATTGTTTTCTCTGGCCATGAACATCAACGGGAAACTCGATAATATACGTATCTTAATTCTCGACTTAATTCATCCTTTGGGAGAAGAAGAAGCCATAAGGTAAACAACTTTGTTGCTGCTCCTGCTCATATTTGCTTATTTCTGGGACTATAGATGCAGTTTCGCCGAGAAAATGTTGTGATGGATCGGTGAATATATGCCGTTAGTGCTGAAGTAAGCATGGTGAATGTGGTTTGAGTGATAGTGCAGTTATAACCCTTGAAAACTTCGTTAAGTTCTCTTATTTTAAGTGGTGGCCCCTCCCCTATGACGTCATACACAACAACGTTTAGGAGGAAGGACTCTATAGGGCTGCAGTTTAGTTTTCTGCATACCCTTCTATGGATGTTGTTAGTAGAATGTTATTTTCAAACATGAAATTGGGTCATAACTCGATATAGGAGTTCATTTTAATGAATAGGAACGGAGTAATTGTTAAAGTAGTATCAAATGGGTTTAATGACCTCATTGAAAATTGCGAAGGCTAAGAGGTATGTTCAGACCAGTTGGGAAATGTAAAGATTGTGAATCTTAGTAAATCCATTACGTATATTTCAATAAGGAATACTCCTTTCGAAACTCTCAGATGAAAAGCTGATCGAGGTTTTATCGAAATATGGCAAAGTGGAAAGAATCAGGCAAAATATATTATGCTAACGGACCATTCAAAGGACTATTGACGGGAGTCAGGACAGCCAGCTTGAGACCAAAAGAGAATATTCCTTCATATCTTACGGTTTTCGATTTACCTTAACTATCGTGTATAATGGGCAGCAACGGACATGCTTGAGGTGTGGGGGAAATAGGTCACATAGCTAAAGACTGCAAATACGAAGATGTAAGGTCTAAGTTTAAAGAAGGAGAGTTCTCTCACCTGCCTACTGAAGGAAAGGATGAAACCAACGTAAAAGCAAATGATTTGCATAAAGACAATATAGAAAATGCAACAGTTGAGGAAAGCGGAGATAGCCGAGGTTATCAAGCTACAGATATGATAACCTAAGGAATGGACAGGGATGAGGAACCTACTTCAGTGGAAGAACAGGTATGAGATTGCACTACAGAAGACATTTTTAAGGATAATTCAAAAAATGATTGTGACAAAGAAAAGGGTGAAGACGACTCGATAAAACTTGAGATGATGGTAGCGAAGTAGTAAAACCCTAAGGCTATTATTTTAAATGTAAGGGAATATTTTGAAAAGCTTTAAAAAAAAAAAAAAAAAAAAAAAAAAAAAAAAAAAGAGAGAGATGAAATGATAAGCCTTATCAAGACCTGTTTTCAAATTTAGTAGATAAAGTTATTGACAGGAATGAGAATGATATTTTACCTCAAGTGACAGAGTCCCAAGTTTTACTAAATGTTTTGGAAGGAAATAAAAATCAATTTTGTAAGCGTAGCAAAGTTTATTTTTAAATATAAGACCACCTCTAAAATTAATAAAGAATAATAACGCTTATGCCGAAGGAAGGAGACTTAGGTTTTATTACAAACTGGAAGCCATTGTTAAACGTGGATTTTGAGAGAATAGCGAAAATAATAACCAATAGATTGAAGAATGTGTTACATTCAATCATTTCCCGCGAGTAGTTTTGTTGGGTAGATGATAGGTCAATTATCAACGTGAATTCCATCATGAGAATTCACGTTGATAATTGACCTATCATCTACCCAACAAAACTGCTCGCGGGAAATGATTAAATGTAACACATTCTTCAATCTATTGGTTATTATTTTCGCTATTCTCTCAAAATCCACGTTTAACAATGGCCTCCAGGTTGTAATAAAACCTAAGTCTCCTTCCTTCGGCATAAGCGTTATTATTCTTTATTAATTTTAGAGGTGGTCTTATATTTAAAAATAAACTTTGCTATGCTTACAAAATCGATTTTTATGTTACATGCAAATAATAATGATAAACAAGCTACTTTGATAAATCTAAACTGGTCTAAAGCTTTTGACCGTGTGGATCATGACCTCTTATATGCTATATTGAGCAACTTTGGTTTTGACCCCAGTTTCATTCAGATAATGCAAATGCTATCTATAATATACAGATGCTGAAAGTGTACTATGCATAAATGGTAATATTTCTGATCCAATCCCAATAAAAAAATCAGTAAGTAAAGGATGTCCATTATCCATGATTTTATTTATCTACCAGGAACATTTTTACAGGATGATGAAAAGGAACCTTGTAGACATGCTGATGATTCTGTTATCATAGTTACTAGTGACAAAGGAATATCAGAATGTTTTAATATAATCACAGATTCTGAAAAGGCAAGTGGTGCAAATCTGAACAGAAATAAAACTTCAATTTTAGGCATTGGAAATGGAGAAATAAATCCGCATGGCCAATAAATGGCTGACATTACCCTCATGATTCCTGTAAAATACTAGGTGTTCATCATGGTAATAATTATCAAGATAAGTGTTAATCTAAGCTGAAGTAATACAGAGAGTAAGATAAACAAATAGATAGGCATATTTAGGAATAGGAAGCTGACAATGTTTCAAAAATGTATTATAATATTTTAGCAAAAACGTGGTATGTGTCACATGTATATACAGTTCCACAGGATTGTGCAAAATGAATACAGAGGAGTTTATTTAGATACCTATGGAATGGAAGCTGTGAACCAATTGCAAGAAATACCGCATTTTTTGCTAAAAACAGGTTGGCTAGGAATGATGAATATTCTACATAAATCGAAAGCCATTATGTTCACTACTTTTAACAAGAATTTTTATAAACAAGTGTTATGGTTTTGAAATTGTATATTTTTATTGCCAAATATAAGCTAGTGTTTTGATGGAAGCTAAAAAAAATAATAGAAACTATTATTTTTATCACATCATATTATAGCGAGATGATTGATGTTTTAAGGAAAGTATATCGTTTAAAGAATCATCCTAAGGTGTCTGTTAAAGAAATATACTGGTTACTTATGAACTGTAAAGACTATACACCAAAGGTAGAATTATCGTACCCGCTTTTTAATTGGACCCAGTTGGAAGTATGTAAATAATAAGTACATTGATAAGATAAGCAGAGATACAGTTTTATAGATATGTTCATGAAATACTTAATACCAAAAATAGGCTGCATATGATGAAAATTTCGAATGAAGATAAAGGTCTCTTGTGGCTATATTGAAAATAAATGAACCAAAGCATAAATAAGACAAGTGAAAGATGACATTTCGTACATGACCGATTAGATTTAAAATGACAATGTTTGGCTTTATGTGAAGTTAAAACCACATTTTTAACAGCCCCCGATAGATTTTGTTTGTTTGTTTGTTTGTTGGTGTTTTTACGTTGCATGGAACCAGTGGTTATTCAGCAACGGGACCAACGGCTTTACGTGACTTCCAAACCACGTCGAGAGTGAACTTCTATCACCAGAAATACACATCTCTCACTCCTCAATGGAATGGCCGAGAACCGAACTCGCGACTAACGAGGTGGGACGCCAACACCATACCAACCAGGCCACTGAGGCGTCCCCGATAGATTTAAGTTTCTCACATTTACTACAACAGAACGGGCGTAATTCGTACACTCGCTCAGTTTGTGCTTCTAAATTGCATTATCATGGGTACACCGTGGGCAGGTCGCCCTCAATTTTTAGCTAGTGCTCAACGGCTTAGAAGAATCGCTGGAAGTAAGAGGCACTAACCCAATTCCCTTTAGCTTTTTCAGACAAGCTGGAATGAGGGTCCATAAATATATTTCCTTCGTATAGGTTGTCAGATATTTCTGTTTGCAATAGAGACAAATGACTAAAATCCATCACACAATCTTCCCATAAAAAATACTGAACAAACAAATCACGATTTATTTCTAATTAACGAACCTGTTCCTCCAAGACATGGGCTTCACTTACCCACTGGTAGCCAGCCATAGCATTTGATCACGGTTAAAGTTACACAAACCCTTGCAGTGTAGTTGAATACGCTTATCATCGAACGCTTCATTATGTGGTATTATAGCAGATTCACAATTCACGTCCTTCAAAGCAAGGGAATCTATCAATTTCTTTGCGCGCCCTGTTAGCTGTTTTGAGAGATAAGGTCTTATTCAGGAAGGCGACTTTCAAAAGAAGCAACCAGCTTGTAAGAAGCTGCGGGACTCCCATCAAAACAAGGCTATTCTATGCTTCTATGCCAGGCAGAGTCATTTTAGGATAAGAATGATGAACTTCCTCTGGCAAGGAAGGAGTAGGCGGTGTCACTGATAGCCGACTATGACAAGCGAGTAATTTCCATAGAAAACTGTTTAATTGCCAATCATATACCGTCCGAGTACTTGTAGTCAATTTCCGCCTTTTGGAAATACCGAACCGAACTCTTAAAAGTATAGAATGAAGCAAATAAATACCTTCACATGAGAGAATTTAACCCAGTCAAGAGATCTCCTAAGCTAAAAGATAAAATTCACATTTAATAATACCCAGTGCACCCCTTTTCAATACTACAAGTCTTTGTTACCCACCACTAACTTTACAGTCTTCAACAGACTCCCTTAAAAACATGAGCACCGAGGATTCAGAGTAGAATAGTTTCTCTTACTGAAAAAGGCTTTCAGCAATAAAATTTCAAATTTACCAAAATTACAATAATGCAAATAGAGCACCGCCATAGTAGCCAATTAGGGAAACAGCAATATTAAGGGTAAATCAAGAACAATCAAATTATCTGTCAATTTAAACCAAATACCTAGAGAAACCCGTAAGGGGCCCAGGGGAAAATGAAGTGGAGAGGCTCCAGAGCTAAAGGAGGACCCACGTTGGGCGCCATTCGCTAAAATTACATGGTAACTCATGAATGAAAGCACTAATTACGAGTAGAAAACTGAATAAAGGCGAAATATCTTTATTATTGGAGGCTATGACTTTTTAGCATTATGCATTCAAAACCCTATCTAAATCACTAAAAATGTCTTGATAGTTCAAAGATTTAAGAGTTACCTCATTTGCCGTGTTCACAGTAACAAACTCGTGGCCTGTGTTCACAGAGTAACAAACTCCTTGCCACTGTTTATCGAGTAATGTTTATATAGTAACAAACTCCTTGCCACTGTTTATCGAGTAATGTTTATATAGTAACAAACTCCTTGCCAATGTTCATAGTAACAAACTCCTTGCCAATGTTCATAGAGTAACAAACCCCTTGCCAGTGTTTATAGGGTAACAAACTCCTTGCCATTGTTTATAGGGTAACAAACTCCTTGCCAATATTTATAGAGTAACAAACTCCTTGCCAATGTTTATAGAGTAACAAACTCCTTGCCAATGTTTATAAAGTAACAAACTCCTTGCCAATGTTTATAAAGTAACAAACTCCTTGCCAATGTTTATAGAGTAACAAACTCCTTGCCAATGTTTATAGAGTAACAAACTCCTTGCCAATGTTTATAGAGTAACAAACTCCTTGCCAGTGTTTGTTGGGTAACAAACTCCTTGCCAATGTTTATAGAGTAACAAACTCCTTGCCAATGTTTATAGAGTAACAAACTCCTTGTCAATGTTTATAGAGTAACAAACTCCTTGCCAGTGTTTGTTGGGTAACAAACTCCTTGCCAATGTTTATAGAGTAACAAACTCCTTGCCAATGTTTATAGAGTAACAAACTCCTTGCCAGTGCTTATTGAATAACAAACTCCTTGCCAATGTTCGTAGAGTAACAAACCCCTTGCCAATATATATAGAGTAACAAACCTCTTGCCAGTGTTCAATAATAAACCCCTTGCCAGTGTTCAATAACAAACCCCTTGCCAGTGTTCAATAACAAACCCCTTGCCAGTGTTCAATAACAAACCCCTTGCCAGTGTTTATTGAGTAACAAACCCCTTGCCAGTGTTTATTGGGTAACAAACCCCTTGCCAATGTTTATAGAGTAACAAACCCCTTGCCAATGTTTATAGAGTAACAAACTCCTTGCCAGTGTTTATAGAGGAACAAAGGAACAAACCCCTTTGCTAATTGCCAATGTTCGTAGAATAACAAACTCCTTGCCAATGTTTTATAGAATAACAAACCCCTTGCCAATGTTTTGTAGAGTAACAAACCCCTTGCCAATGTTTGTAGAGTAACAAACTCCCTGCCAATGTTTGTAAAGTAACAAACTCCTTGCCAATGTTCACAGAGTGACAAACTCCTTGCCAATACTCCTTGACAATTTGCCAATGTTCATACAGTAACAAACTCACTACCAATGTTTATTGAATAAACTCATTGCCACTGTTCATAGAGTAACAAATTCATTGCCAATGTTCATAGAGTAACACTCAATGTTAGCAGATAGTATCAAATATGTAGTATCAAATATAAGCACTGCTTATGCTTTGAGTAACCTAATCGTATCAAAATTAACCAACATACCTGACACTTAGCTTGACTACACCCACTCTAAAGTAAATAGATTTTGCAATAAATCTATGCAAAAAATATACACAATATTTCTTCTATACTTTCAACTAAAAAAAAATTTCGTGCTGTTTGTTAACAGGAGTTAAAAGTTCATAGCGAAGTTGCTGACAAACTGCATAAAACTAATCCCAGCTGCTAACAGCAGAAATCCAAACTCTGTCTTAGAGGAAAATTTTGCTTTGATGATTTTCAAGACATCAGCTATTGGGAAAGCAATCCCTATTATCGTAAATGAGGGTCCTATATTATACCCCTATAACCAGAAAATTTCGGTTACGAGAAAAATGCTAAGTTCTAATCCTCTGAAAATTCTATTAAGTCAAACTCAACTTTAAGCATAATTTAAATTCGGACGCAACCTCTGAATAACCACAACAAACCAATTTCAGGAAACAAATTCTAAAGCATACAAAGACCCCTAACCTGTGCTTAAATCTAATTTCTTAATGCTGAACATTGTCATTTGATGGCATAAACTTATTTTCCTTAAACCCTAGGGGGCTTCTGAAAACCTTAACCGGGTAGGATGTAGCCAAGCACATTTAAAAACCTAATACCTATCTTAACTTAAAGAAAACTAAGCGATAGATTAATTCTGTGCTGTACTTACCACCTGAAAGAAAGTTTTAAAGTTTTATAAGTTGGCCAAAAATATAAACCACCCAAGAACCTGCATAGTAGGTCATACGACCTACTATGCAGAACATGGGGGCTCCCCCACCCCTTTAGGGGCGCCGCCCCTAAAGGGGTGGAGGATAAGGTGCATATACTGTGTAAGAACAGTATACACGTTGAAATTTATTGCAAAAATTAAAATAAGATGTTGCCCAAAAAGTGTAATAAGGTGTTGCCCAAAAAGTGTACACAAAAAGTAAATTACAAAAATTAATAAAGTAAACAGATGACACGTTAAATAAATTTATTACAAGAATTAAAAGCTAAATCTATGGTAAACTGTAAAAAGTAAATTTATTACATTAAAATAAATTTATGACAAAAGCAAAAACGTACATTTTTATGGCAATTTTCAAAAATTAAATTTATGAAAAATGTTTTTTTTTTCAAAAATTAAAAATAAATTTAAAACAAATTAACATTTGACAAAAAATTACTTTAAACTCTGCGGGATACAAATCCTACGTACCTGTAGCTAAAGAACAGCTTTATTATGCGTGACGCTTTACCGTTAGAATAGAAGCTTAAATTCAAACTCGTTCCAAAAACAACCTGGAAAAGACAAAGCTTTAGAGCTATGAGTACTTTAACTCTAAATCTTTTAAATTATGGGCGTTTACTCACGTCATATTGTAGGCAGACCCACAGAAATAGTTATAATGAATGCCAAAGATTTGTACGATACTAAATGATAAGCAAGATACGCAATTCCCCAAAACAAATATACAATATTAAGTTCCAGTGTTACCTTGCAGTAGCCCGGCTTTTAAGACAACTTGACCAACGAAGTAACAACAATCAATAGAAATCTCAAGTGCCAAATGTAGCTTGGTCGTGTGATAAACGGTTTTTCGCGAATATTTTACAATAAGACCATTCACGCTGTGATAGATTAAGGAGGAATTGAATACGCCACTCTTGAGGGAAAAAAAGGATTACGAAGCAAACTCCTGTTAAACGTCGACCGCCGAGAACGATGTTACAGTCGAGGGACGAAGGTCCGGAGGTTCTCCAGATGTGAGAGACTCGAGCGATGTTATCATTTGCCAAGGACTCTAAAGTCTTAGTGGCGTCTTGCTTCTTGGGACATGAACAAGTGTGATGCATGAATATCCTTGAAATCGCAAATTATGCAAGTTTTATTTATATGTCCTATTCCTTTTTCACTTGTCTTTCCTGGAAGAGTCAAATGCAGCACATGATGAACAGATTTTCCTGAATGACTCGTAATCTCTTTCAGAACTCACGAAATAATTTGTAGCGTGAGCTTGTTGCATATTTCTTGTCATCACTTTGATCAAATAACTTTTAATTCGAGTGGATATTTTGTCATAACGATATATAATGAAATAATTTATATAAACGCATCTCAATCTTGGGATTAACTGCCTCCTTTGAGTAAGCATTGAAAATCCCCGGTTTGGGCATTCGTTTATTTAAAATAATATTCTATTGATTTTTTTCGTTTTCATTTTGTTCACGCACAAGCGTTTCATGCTGTGATATATCTATCTATCTATCTATCTATCTATCTACCTATCTATCCATATATATATATATATATATATAGTATTATATACTAATATATATATATATATATATATATATATATATATAAAGATATATATATATATATGTATAAATCATGGGGGGAAGAACCCCCAGTATTCATAAGGTAAGCGTGGACACGAAACGGAAGGCAGACCCCATTTCTCCATTACACACACAACCCATCTCTCTCTCTCTCTCTCTCCCGGCAATCACCCCCCCTCTCTCTCTCTCTAGCACCGACAATCTCTCTCTCTCTCTCTCTCTCTCCACCTCTTTCTCTCCATTCTAACAGGTAATGAAAATGAGAGAGTTGCATCATAACATAACGTTTATTTACAAGAATAACTAAATCAATTTACTAAGTAATCCAGTCTTACAGACTAACTCAAAAATTACAATGTCAAGTCACCCAAAAGTCCACACCCCTCCGGGAACTCTTTATCCCCCGGCATTTCCAGATCCGTCTGTTCCAAAGATACAGAACACATCCCGGTAAGTACACACACAAGTTTAAAGACAAAGTTAATAAAATGGAACATCTTACAAGATATCAAACAAGCCATCCCTTTGGCTAAAGTAAAGGTAACACTTTACCCATTCCCAACCGGAATATCATCACTGTTTAAAAAAAACACACTTTGGCACCCGCCATCGTGGCTTTGCCTTCCTCCCCCGAATCTCTGTGCAATTCTTCTTCCCATAGACTTGGCTAGTGATACATTATGAATAGAAGAGGCGCACACGCACATACGAATACACACTTCGACAACGCCTCATATTACTGGCTACAACCAGTTTCCCAAAGGCACTTTGAGAAGAGTTCATAAACTGACGTACATTGACTCGACGAATTAAGCATTTTTATCTCACGCCATCCCCTAGAAACTCATTGATCAGCTACTCTCAGGTCGTCACCTCTGCACTGTTCTCCACATTCCATAGGTCACAGAGAACGCACGAACAATATATTATTTAATCAAACCCCTAGGCCTTACAGATTGCTCGGCCACCTATATGCTAGCCCCCGCCTAGCAAAATTGCTTATATAATACAAAACACTGGCCGGCTTAAAATAAAATAAGTAAAACTGCACGTCTCTGGCATTATAAAATAAAGTCTTATCACGCTTTATCTCCCAATAACACAAAACGCATTTTCTCTCATATTTTCTGCATTAAATGGAAATTCTTGAATAAATCCCCTCTTCGCTTGTCTGCAAGTAGCTGCACAGACAGTAGCAGGCTATAGCAGGCTGTAGCAACTGTAGGAAGACGGAATGCCTCCCTCATCGTAGAATACTCTCACGGCTTTCTGTAGATCCCCAAAAGACACGCTGTAGAATTCTCGCGATCACCCATCATGGAAATACTTGTAATCACCCTGGAGTAAAATAACAGCAACCTCTCGGCACGGCTGGTGGACGGTTGCTGGTGTCGGGGAACGACTTTTTTTGGGTGTGTGTTAGTATGTCAGTCAAGTCTTTGGTCAATCTAAGAAAATTAACCCAAACATACTACCTCTATCAAACAATGATCTCAAAAAGGTCAGAAATACCAACTGAACGTCTCCCAATTAACTCCCTTTAATATGACTACTAAATCATAAGTCATTATCACAACTCTCTAAGAAAAAAAAACATCAAGTTCTCCAACTTAATTCTCCAAACTCGCACATCAGCACACACACAACTCAGAAATCACAGCAACTCCACGGAATTCTGCAATCACATTTCAAACTCGAATGTGCTCACAAAAAAAAAGAAAAAATTCGTAACGAGCTCAAGAAAGAAAAGAATCACGTAACACCCAGACCCAAAAACGTTCTCTCAAGTTCTGACATTTAAACAACCCACAAAATCAGCAAAAATCTCCAACTTTTAACAGCAAAAACCCCTTTACTGCTCAATAATTAATCACAATGAGACTTAATGTCAAACTCCCATTTACGTAAATAGCAACCCCAGAAAAATTACATCTCCCGGTAAAATCAAATCTCCCGTCCAAAAAAGAAATGTTACTTAAGCTCAATCCCCAAATCATATCTCTCATAGGAAAAGGAAGAAAAACAATAAAAAAAAGGATAATCACAAGTAGATTTCCCCAATCACAAAATACATAATACATGTATAATATGCATAACTCCCGCGTTTTCCCAAGAAATGCTCCATGTAAAGCCACGGAATTTGCCAGAAAGCAAACTCTTACACATGAGCTTTCGTGAAATGCTATAGCCAACATTTCCAGATATTGCAAAAATTCTGATCTATCATCATCAGAAGAAAAGAAACAGCACAGCGCTCATCACATCGCTTGTCAGCAGAAAAATCGCCTGCGGACGCATGCTCAAACAACAGCACAAAAATTGTCTAGTCAGACACATAAGTTTGGAAACTCATGGTTCTCAAGAAAAAAAAGATCTAACAGACACATTTCACAGAATTAACTCCAGGATATGACTAATGTGTTCAAAAATTTGTCTCGAAGACTTATTCTCTCAACATGACTTTTCCCCAAATTATATTTCTCCAAGAATAACACACTTGTGAACATAAAAAATGCACACACATCTCCAAATGACTCGTAATGCAGTAATGCCACTTCTCTCTAAATAGTCACGAAATCAAAAAAGAGAACCACAGAAATCTTCTCTTTGCTCAAAAAAACTCCATAACCACAAAAAAAAGGGTCACCCGCCAAAGATTAATTCCAACTCCATTATGAGACACCATATTAATAATAACACCACTCCGGTTATAAAAATATTTCCTCCATTTGGTTAATAACCAACCCCCTTATATTATTCTCTTATTTCTCCGATAGCCACATGTCAGTAAAAAAAAAAGACACCACTCCAAGAATAGAGAATAATCACCTCTATTTCGGCAAATACAAAATATTTACCTCTATTTCCCCAATAACTCCATGTGGAACAAAACAAGGCTCCAAAAAATATATCTCCAAAAAAGGAATATCAAAAAATGAAATCCTACCTCCAAAAAAATGTGCACTCAAGGCAACTAACTCACTCACAAATATTGCCCCATAATCTCCAAATATGTGTCTCCATTTGCAACAAAGATGGCTGCAAAATAATTGAACTAAACATAGCTCATATCACATTGGCAAATATCAAAAATGGCCAAAAACATATATCTCCCATATATTATATCTCAAATATAACTCCAAAATAATATATACCTCCAATTATCTCCCCAAAATAATATATCTCAATTATATCTCAATTCTAACTCCAATTCTCCAGAGAATAACTCAATGTTATAGTCAAAAACTATAAAAACTCACTCCAAAAAGGTCAAAACTCGGCAAATAAAACTGTCTAGAAAATTCTAGAAAAAATCACCAATGTGCCACAAGTCATTATAACAGAATTCCCAACTCACAGTGTCTAAGCAAAGACTTCCCCATATGCACTACGACATAGCCATTAGAAAACTTAACCAGTTTACCTATCTCTCACAAGTTGTCACAAATACAACTAATGTATTGTGCAAGAAAACTCACAATTTCTGGAACACAAATATCCAGAGAAAAAATGTAGTGCCATTATGTATGCATTCAAAACGTGCAAAAAATATTCTCCCATATATTTCTCTATAGCATCAAATAGCTAAAACACAAACACTTTCTCTTAAATGACTCTAATCATGAACTGAGACTTAAAAAATATCCACACCACTGGAGAGAAAAAATAAATTCAAATTCACCCTTGGTAAAAAAAACTTGTGTCAGCGATGGCTAATTTCCAAAAAAAGGAGAAAAGAAAAATCAACGGCACCATTAACTATCTCCCGTAACTCACTAGATGTCAAGCAATTATCTGCTAAACTCATAAAAAAAGGAAAAGAAAAAAAAACAAACTAAAATAATGTGTTGTTAGTTTCCCTCCAATCAAAAAGATTTCACCTCCCTTGATGGCGCATTAACGGCACCCACGTATTAGTATAAAAAAATCAGTATCAAAAATATCATTATCACAAAATCACCAAAAAAAAAAAAAAAAAAAAAAAAAAACAAAAAAAAAAAATTGCTATCATTAAAATCATCAGTATCAGTACAAAAATTATCACCAAAGTTAATGCTTGTCCATTCTCCAAAAATTCAGCAAAAACCTCAGCAAAAGTTTAGCAAAATTCAGCAAGATTCAACACAATTCACCAAGATTCAATCAGATTCATCAAGATTCAGCAAAACTCATCCCCGTGAATCACTGAAATATTCTCCAAAGTTACAAAAACTTAACAAATAATTAACACAAGACTTCTCCCATTAATTCATTGTAATAATTCTCCTTGAATAATTATCTGTAATAATTATCAACTAATCTCCCATGAAATATCTCAAAACTCTCTCGTAAAACAAGTCTCCCGTAATGATAATTATACTTAAGTAAACCTCCCGTGATACATCTCAAGTATAATCATTATTAATAATAATAATAACTCTTCATAGCAATAATTCTCTTGCAAAAATCTCAAGTAAGGGTGAAATTCAAATAGCATACAACAGTATTGCTGAATCCTATGACATACAATTTCTCCAGCATGCAACACCATGACATAACACCATTGCCACACAACACAGATACAACACCAATCATCAGCATTTCAAAGTAATTTCTCCAACACAATAAAAAAAAAATAATCTGTGTATCCCCCTTATATTTGTGTCTTTCAAGGCACAAAGAAACATATAACACATCCCGTGCATGTTAACTACTTTTCCTCTCATTTTCGGAAAAGAAAAATCTCTTTTCTAAAAAAAATACTCCACGGGCATTTCACTTCATCAACTAATCAATCAGCTGATATCTTAGCATTCATGGTCAAGGCCAGACCCATCCCCAACACAAAGAAAAAAAAGGAAAAGGGGGAGTTCACCCACACTGAGAAAAAAAAAATTTCTCCCCCCCCGTGAGAACAACCCCTCAGTCGAGCGCAGAACAGCCCGAGGTATACACAGCAGTATCCCCATCTCCCCTTGAACAGTGTCTGAGGACCCCTTCCCAAGGTATACACTAGTGCCCATCCCTGCACTATCTCTCGAGTGAGGCTAGTGGTACCCATGCAACTACCCTCCCAAGGGATGCCCGTACCCTCGCAATGCAAGGCGCCTCTCTGCAGAAATGTGCTGAGCCCGTAAAATTGTGGCCGCTCTGTGTCACTAAGCCAAATATGATTATCCAAGCACAGTTCACATGCATAGAAAAATACACTCCTATGTTTTAAACAAAGACGAATGCATACATCTATTACAAACACGTGCAAATAAAGAAAACACGTCACTATGGGGCAAAGACAAGAAAAATTGTTGACCTCTTGAACCAATCCCATAACCCTGAAATATTTAAACAAAAACTCTCTCCCTTCAAACCAAGTTTTAACACTCACCACTCCATAATGGGAACAAAAGGAACTCGAAATTCTTCGTAAAACGCATAAATCTCGTCGGCACAATACAAACGCGATCGGTGAGATGACCCCTAGCAACACTCACTCATGAACTAGACTGAGTTGTTTGTCTCACGACTCCCGCCCTGAAGAATCTCGGTGCGGGCAAATTTGATGACCCTAATAGAAATTCTTTCCTCATCCCCCCATCCCACAGACGGATATTTTCTCTACCCCTTTTATTTTCTAACTGGCCACTCATCTCTACATTGGCGTTCCTAGGCATAGAAAAGAAAAACAAAACTTTTTATATCCCCTCTTTAACCGTCTGCCACCACTATAACATGGGGGGAAGAACCCCCAGTATTCATAAGGTAAGCGTGGACACGAAACGGAAGGCAGACCCCATTTCTCCATTACACACACATCCCTCTCTCTCTCTCTCTCTCCCGGCAATCACCCCCTCTCTCTCTCTCTCTCTAGCACCGACAATCTCTCTCTCTCTCTCTCTCTCCACCTCTTTCTCTCCATTCTAACAGGTAATGAAAATGAGAGAGTTGCATCATAACATAACGTTTATTTACAAGAATAACTAAATCAATTAACTAAGTAATCCAGTCTTACAGACTAACTCAAAAACTACAATGTCAAGTCACCCAAAAGTCCCCCCCCCCACCCCCACCACACCCCTCCGGGAACTCTTTATCCCCCGGCATTTCCAGATCCGTCTGTTCCAAAGATACAGAACACATCCCGGTAAGTACACACACAAGTTTAAAGACAAAGTTAATAAAATGGAACATCTTACAAGATATCAAACAAGCCATCCCTTTGGCTAAAGTAAAGGTACACTTACCCATTTCCCAACCGGATATCACATCACTGTTTAAAAAAACACTTTGGCACCCGCCATCGTGGCTTTGCCTTCCTCCCCCGAATCTCTGTGCAAGTCTTCCCATAGACTTGGCTAGTGATACATTATGAATAGAAGAGGCGCACACGCACATACGAATGCACACTTCGACAACGCCTCATATTACTGGCAACAACCAGTTTCCCAAAGGCACTTTGAGAAGAGTTCATAAACTGACGTACATTAACTCGACGAATTAAGCATTTTTATCTCACGCCATCCCCTAGAAACTCATTGATCAGCTACTCTCAGGTCGTCACCTCTGCACTGTTCTCCACATTCCATAGGTCACAGAGAACGCACGAACAATATATTATTAATCAAAACCCCTAGGCCTTACATATGTTATACATATACATATATATATATATACATATTCATATAATATATATATATATATATATATATTATATATATATATATATATATATATATATATATATATATATTATATATATATATATATATATATATATATATATATATATATGTATATATATATATATATGTATATATATATATATATCTATATATATATATATATATATGTGTGTGTGTGTGTGTGTGTGTGTGTGTGTGTGTGTGTGTGTGTGTATGTAAAGGCTGCACACCTTTACATAACAGGCGTTTTTAAATGAAATCTCAACTTAACAGTGGCTCAGCTGATACCAGCTAATATATATATATATATATATATATATATATATATATATATATATATATATATGCACACTAAAACAAGCGGCCCTCCAACAGGCTCAAAGGTCATAAAATCATTAGCTGGTATCAGCTGAGCCAATGAAGTTGAGATTTCATTTTAAAATACGCCTGTTATGTAAAGGTGTCCAGCCTGCAAGGCAAACTCCTAGACAGTGCAATCAAGTCCTTGGAGCCCACCTTCATTAGTGACTTTGTGAGAGTCAGTTTGAAGGGCCTTTGCCGCCTTTCTTTGGTTCCGATGCGAGGGAATATTTTAGTTATAAGGCTTTAGGACAATTTAGATATTATAATATATATATATATATATAACTATATATAATATATATATTATATATATATGTATAGTTATATGTGATAATATATATATATATATATAGAATTATATTATATAACGACGCCCTTTTGTTTATGTATCCCCTGACCTCCATATCTGTTTTCTTTTTCTGGACTTTACTACCCAGATTTTTTATTTCATCAATTTTTTGCCCGTGATTCTCTATATATATATATATTAATATTATATATATATATATATATATATAATATATATATATATATATATATATAATATATAGATTGATATTGAGAATATAATTAAAACACCATTATGAATATGATTCGTTATCTTTGAAATGTCTTTTTTTTTTGTTAACTAATGGTTGATAAATAGATGTGATGAGCAATGACTTTCTTTAAAACAGAAGATTCAGTGTTAGATCCCACGGAGACATAAGCGAGCTCTGGAAATATAGACACATCAGGTTTGGATGGCGCGATGTCAAAGGTTGCAACCTAAACAGAACAGACCACATCCTATGCTCATGTAAAGGTTGAAGCAAGAATCTGGTTTTGAGTAGATTTTATAGGTGTGACTATGATCTGTATATGACGTCATGAATATGTTCTGTGGTATTTACGTCATTTATTTGGGAGTGTCTTGTGAATGAATTCATGCTTGCATACATGCGAGCTGTTCCCCTACTTAATGTGAGAGTAAGATAGCTAAGATGGAGAACTATACAAAGTCGGCGAAGCGCCAAGATGGCCGTCTTTAAGTTGAATTTTAATTAGTGCATGTGCATTCGGTTGAATGGGTAAGCATACTTACTTTTAAGCCCAAGTGTGGCTTGTCTTGTTGTATTCTCAAACATTTATTTCAAAGATGTCCTTTTCCATATGACCTTTTGATTTTTGGCATTTTGATTTATTTGCAAATTGACTTATGTGGGATTTCTTTTTCTCCGTCTATCTCCAGATTGTTTCTGGCGATGGGAACTTATCTGAAAATGGTAACTTAACGGATAGTTCCATGGTTTTAGTGTTACTTATAAGACTGTGCTATGACATTTCTAGTTGCTTATGTTGTGACTAAGCTAATGTTAATTATTGTAGAGAAAGGGGTGGACAGGTTTAATTCGATCCTCAGGGTTATTTGAGTTATTTGGATTTTGAATTTAGTCTTTCAGTTAAATCTTTGTTAAGAGCCTGATTTATTTAGTTAATACTTTGTTCTTAAATAAATGTATGTTTGTAGTTCTCGAGTCTGATTTAGTTACCTTAGGTAATTATGTGAGATTGATAGAGAGAGAGAGAGAGAGAGGTTGAGAGAGGCTTAGAATGTCACCTCAGTGCCTTGCTGCTATAGGGTCATTGCTACCAACATATTATTTCCCTTTTGAATCTGCACCGAGGATAGAACCTCGGTAACATGTGTATATATATATATATATATATATATATATATATATATATATATATATATATATATATATATATATATATATATAAAGTCATTTCACATTACCGAGATTCATATGGATTTGAATGTCTTCATGGGTTCGCGCCCGGGACCAGGCAAATCTATTATCGTGAAAAAAATTCCCCTTCGGCTAAGCATATATGAAAATATATTATTCCGAGGTAGAGCGAATTAGATATTAAAGGACATTGTAGCTCGAGCTCGATGTTTATATGTATATATATATATATATATATAATATATATATATATAGATAGATAGATAGATAGATAAACAGATAGTAGCGTGTGTCGACAAATATACATAAATGTACACAACCACACTCATCCATCAAGCATAATTATGGTACTCGTTGCAGATTTACGCCATGGGGGGCGCTGTCAAAGCCGAGTGTCGCCTGACCCTTGGGCCTCTCGAGGTGAGCTCCTCCAAAACTCTCCAGGTCAGGACTCGGATAACTCGCTTCTGGACAATTACTACTCTTCGGGTGAGTCATCTATTTCGTCATGGTTCATGAGTTGTTGTTGTGTTTACCAAATACTTCTAAATCATGTGATGTACTGAATCCGTAATAAATAATTGTAGATTATATATATCTATACATATATATATATAATATATATATATATATATATAATATATATATATGTGTGTGTGTGTGTGTGTGTGTGTGTGTGTATATAGATATATATATATATATATATATATATATATATATATATATATATATATATATATATATTATATATATATGTATATATATATAATATATATATATATATATATATATATATAATATACACATACATATCTGTCTGTACATATATATACATATATACCGTTTCAAACACTACCACCATACAGTATTCTCTACTTTTGCATCATCCTAGGATGTGTTATCTGCCTGTGGAACTTAAACTTCTTACTTTTGTTCCTGATTTTCCCCTCGGAAATTTTTTAGCCTCTTCCCTAGGTAGAAGTTAAGGGTTTTCCTTCTTTCTAAACCCTCTCCGTCTAGGCCTTAGTGTGAGAGAATACTTGCTCTCTGAGTATTCAACGCAGGGAAATGGTATAGCAGACCTACCTCGAATCTCTCACCCAGCTATATAAGATTCTCAGATTTTCCAATCTGCAGCGAAGTTGTGTAACGCTAAACATCGAAGAACTGAGAACTTCAATTTTTCTTCCTTTTAACAGTCCACTGTTCTCCTTCGTTGGAAGTATCTCCAAAATCTCCTGCAAACTGGGCTTTTCCCCTCCCAGCCAACCTAATATTTTGGAGCTTTCTACCCATTAGTAATAAAAAAATACAGAATTGTTTCATAGTTTTCGTCTAACTCATCCTTAGATGGCTCTAATATGCCCGACCCCATAAGTCGACCCAATAAGAAACCTGTGCCTTCTTCTATTATCTTTGCGTGCAAAATCTGCTGAGCCCTGAAATGCCAGAAGTTAAGGGAAAGCCTTTGGACCTCACGACATCCTCTCTTGGTTTCTTAAGTAGTTTACTAATTAATTTTTCTGTTTCATCCAAAACACTGTTATCAACCCATAGTCTTGGAAGGCCTCACTGGCACAGCCTGTTTCTCAGATAAGTGAGGGTTGTAATTCCTCCAGCAGTTGTCTTCTTCTTAGTGGCTATATAGCCAGAATGAGGCTTTGAAACTATTCATTATTCATCTAAAAGACATTCACCTCAGATCTCCTCCGCATGCTATCTGTATCTCTTGCTGTGGCGGGGTTGGCTAAGGCTTCACTGACAGTCCTGGAAATGAGAGGTCAATGGTTCGCGCCTGTCGGCCGGCAATTCTATTATCGCTTAATAAATTCCCCCTCGGTTAAACATATATGAAAATATATTAATTCCGGGGTAGAGCGAATTAGATATTAAAGGACATTTGTAGCTCGATATATGTATATGAATCACAGTAATGTGATATGACTTATATAATGACTACGCGCGGGCAAAAGCACTACCACGCTACCGAGGACGAAATGGGTTTGATGCAGTCTCCAATACAAAAAAATACCTGAGCGCGGCAGGTATTTGAGATGGGAGGCGGCATAAACTTTTATCTCTTGCGGTGGCGGGGTTGGCTAAGGCTTCACTGCCAGTCCTGGAATTAAGAGGTCGATGGTTCGCGCCTGTCGGCCGGCAATTCTATTATCGCTTAATAAATTCCCCCTCGGTCAAACATATATGAAAATATATTAATTCCTGGGTAGAGCAAATTAGATATTAAAGGACATTTGTAGCTCGATATATGTATATGAATCACGGTAATGTGATATGACATATATATATATATATATATATATATATATATATATATATATATATATATATATACATATCTCCAGAGGTGGTGTGATATACACTCGTGTATATATATATATATATATATATATATATATATATATATATATATATATATATATATATATATATATATATACACGAGTATATATCACACCACTACAGGAGAAAAAGTAAGAGACTGGCGCAGTAAGTCCTGACCTGTTTAGACTGTTTTTCCAAGCCGTTAACGAAGGACTGCTAATGGCTTGGAAATGAAGTCGAAACCGGTCAGGACCTACACCAGCACTTTTATTTCTTCATCTGTGGTGATGTGTGATAAAGAGATCACGTGTTGTGATCATATATATATATATATAATATATATATATTATATATATATAGATATATATATATATATAATATATATATATATGTGTGTGTGTACAGATAGATAGTTAGAAAGACAGATAGTTATGTGTGTATGTAAGTATGTATGTATGTATCTAAGCGTGTTTGTGTTTCCTGATGATTAACGCGTGCATGCAAGTTCATTATGCATCAACACTCAAGGCGTGAACAAAAGAACAAGGAAATATGAATACTTTGTTGGTAACAAGCTGTGAATAACTGATGTGACTTACCGTTATGTACCGATAGCGAGAATTAATGATCCCATCAAATATCAAGTCTCTCATGCTTGAAAGCTGCATTTAAACAAACTCCTATCAAGAGTCGACAGTCACGTCTCTGACGTGACACTGGTAATATTTTTCAAGTAAATTCGCCCTAATATCTTATTGACTGAAATTGTCTCATTAAGAGTTATCGATTAATTTCGCCATTGCTCTGTCCAGATAGAATGAACTCTTTCAAATTGTTTGATGTCTTTTTCTTACAGAGAAGAGAAAAATTAGATTATGAAAAGACCGGGTCATCGTGTTGCCTAAATCTCTGAATGAGCTGCCAACTTCAGAAATTAAGAATTGATTAAGATTTGCCTAAGCCCAGAGTTTGGATGGTTAATCATTAATTTTCTGATTTACCTAATTACTGCAAGTATTTTTCACATTTTGTTTATCGCTGCTGCTTTTTGAAACTTTTTAGTCAAGTTACCTTGTGGGTGGATGACGATTTCTCCAAAGTACTTGTTACCGTTTCCATTTTCCAAAGTACTACACTCATTATAAATCAAAAGTTTATTTTTCTTTTAGTTTCATGAATCTTAATAGACAGGTAATACTGCGGAGTATGAGGCGCTTTTTTTTAAAGTCATATAAATCAAATTATTAAAAAAATATTGATTTTCGTATTTTGATGATGGTTGGTAATTATTTCCCAGAACATTTTTACCTAGAACTATTATTCAGTCACAGGGTAACCCTCGGTATCATATTTGGAGGTGAATTTCATACTGTTTTTCTTTTTCTTTTTTTCTTTTTTGAGGAGGGGAATTGATTATGGAACAATAAATAAACTATTCTATTCAACAATGCATGTGATAATAATAGGTAAGCTTTGAGGGCAGAGAAAATAACGACATGTCAGCTTGCAGACTTACGCTTCTGGAAACGACGCGAATACCAACCGACTATTTCTCTAAAAGTCTTCGTATACAATTCATCGCATATGGGATTACACTCAGTGAGTTGTAGTAATTACCGTAATATTTTTTTATATCACTCCAATTATGAACTGCATCGCCAACTGCGGATGATAAAGCAGTTAACGATAGCGATTACATAGCAGAGTTCCCAGATACCTAGTAACCCTTCCTTTGATGGTTTAGCTTGAAGCTTCGCGAGTTATCGCCTTTAGTGCGTTCTACTTGTAATAATAATAATAATAATAATATAATAATAATAATAATAATAATAATATTAATAATAACTGGTGTCCAACTATATTTTCTGACGAACACATGCTACATTCAGCACTGACATTACATATTGCAATTCTACCAATACGTAATAATTCCTGCTTATGCCTTATCAGCAACCGTTGGAAGTAGAGATTATATCAAACAAAATTTTTAACAGAAACCCTTATTTCTTGAGGCATATGCTGCAATCTTTATTATCATTACAGCTGTAATGTTATATCAGTATTGCGTGCAGCGTCTCTTCGTCAGAAGAAATATAGCCGGACTCCAGTTATTATTATATTTTTTTTCTCTCTCTCTATCACAGTCCTCTAATTCGACTGGGTGGTATTTATAGTGTGGGGTTCCGGGTTGCATCCTGCCTCCTTAGGAGTCCATCACTTTTCTTACTGTGTGCGCCGTTTCTAGGATCACACCAGTGCTGCCACACTCTCGGATTGGAATTATCGTACTGGCTCCTCAAAATTATGGGTTTTCAGTAAAAAATATCGTACAAAATTGTAGATTTTATCGTAATTATTATCTCACACTGTTTCTGATATTTAACACATTTTTATAATTTGACAAAATAATGAATTTATGTATGATTTCTTTGTAGTCATTAATATCTTGCAATTTACATATATAATTAAGAAAAAATACAAATGAAACATTTCTCTCTACAAAAACGAAAAAAAAATGGAATTATGAATAATTAGTTAATGTTATCAACAATTGTTATGGACAAATTATTACTATATTGTTTTAACACTGTGGTAAAAAAAAGTATGCAGCTTAGAACGTCACTTCTTTCCATAATGTAAACTAAACTGATAACGAATTAACACGAAGATATGTGAGTTTATAGGCCCACCCATACATATCTTTAAGCACCCCAAAACATCGAAAATCAAAATAGCATCACTGAGTAGTAAAATAAAATATATATATATTAAACATGACTGGTACTGATACCTATCCCATGATAAAGGAATTAATAACAATAATAATTGTAAAGTATATCTTTAAGAATCTTCTTCCTAATCAAATTCAAGTTCTCTGACGTTCTGGAATATCTGAGCATGATTATTTATTCTGGAAAACATATCATTTGCAGGAGTAAAATGAACACATGACCCTCCTGAATCTTTGATGCAACTAGCAGAGAGTAAAGCCCCATTAACTGTCCTTGTTTTCGGTCTGTTTCTTTGTTTAGTTTTAAAGAGGTTAACTTTACTGAACACTCGTTCGCATTCAGCATTAGAGTGCGGCAAGCAAAGAGCAGTTAGAGCAAATTTGGCTAGGTCTGAAAAACTGCTATTTTTTTTTTCCTCCTGCCTGGGGGCCCGACGCCAGGCAGCCCGACCCGTTCTCCTTCCCACCAGTGGCCCCACCCCAGGGACCAAACTGGTGTCCTCCCCACAAGGGTCCTCAACCCTGGTCGGCAATAACCAGTCGCCTCCCCACTGGGGTGGGGCCCCACTCCTGGCAGCCCAACTGATTTGCTTCCCCGCTGGAGGCCCCACCCCTGACGGCCAGACCAAATCTCCTCCCCGCCAAGGGCCCCATCCACTAGCGGCCTCGACCTGTCCCCTCACCGGCGGGGCCCCAATCCCAAGCGGCCCAACCTGTTCGCTTCTCAGTGGAGGCCCCACCCAGTCTCCTCCACCCCCACCAAGGTCCCACCCATGGCGTTCTGACCTGGTCACCTCCCGGCTGGGGGCCCAACACCTGTTGGCCAGACCTGGTCGCCTCACCCACTCGTCCTGGGACCTGTGATGACCTTTGCCCATTCATCCCAGAACCTGCGGCGGGCCTCGCACCACGACTGTCCTGGCAACTGTGGCAGGTCTCACCCACCTGTCCTAGCACCCGTGGCGGGTCTCGCCCGCCAGTCCCGGCATCCATGGGAGGCCTCACCAGGCAACCCAGGCACCAGTGGCAGGCCTCACCAGCCCACCCTGGCACAAATGGCGGGCCTCAAACGCCGTCCGGGGACCTATCACAGGCCTCGCCCTCCTGTCCTGGAAAACCCTTGGCAGGGCTCGCCGGCCATTCCAACCCGTGGCAAGCCACTCACCCGCTCATTCCCTGGCACCTGTGACAGGCCACGCCCCGCCGTCAAGGCAGCTGTGCCAGGCCTCAACCTCCTATAAGGCACCAGTAGCAGACCTCACCCGATTATCCCAGAAGCTGTATCGGGCATTGCCCGAACGTCCCAGTACCTGTGGTAAGCCTCGCCAACCCTTCCCGGGATGCGTGGCGGGCCTTGCCCGCCTGTCCCAGGACGCATGGCAGACGTCGCCTGGCGGGACCCGTGGCGGCCCTCGCCCACCATTCCCGAGACACGTGACGGACCTCGCCCGCCCATCCCGGGACCCATGGCAAGCCTCCCCCACCAGTCCCGGGGCCCGTGGTGGACATCGCCCACCTGTCCTGGGAGCCATAGTGGACATCGCTCACCCATCCCAGGACAAGACGTGGGCCCGGTCCACCTGTCCGAAAACCCATGGCAGATATCGCCCGCCTGTCCCGGGACCCGTGGCACACCTTGAATGTCCGTCCCAAGACGAGTAGGTTGGGGATCACCAGTCGCGGGACATGTGGCGGACATCGCCTGCTACTCCCGGGACCCAAGATGGGCCCCGGCCAGCCCTTCCCGGGACAAGAGGTAGACATCGACCGTTGCGGTAATCGCCCGCCCATCACGGAACCCGTGGCGTATATCATCCGCCCGTCCCGGGACCTGTGGCAGGCCAGGCCCGCACGACCCAGGACCCGAGGCAAACATCAACCGTCCATCCCGGGACCCGTGGCTAGCCCTGCCCAACAATCCTGGGACACATGCAGACATTGCTCGCCGTTAACGTAGCAGACATCGCCAGCCTGTCCCGGGATGCATGGCAAGCCCCTGGCCTGCACGTTCCCAAAAACACAAGGCAGGACATCGCCCCGCCTGTCCCGGAACGGCAAAGCCCCTACCCGCCGCCCTCCAGGGACACGGCGGACATCACCCACCCGTCTTGGGAGCCATGGCGGACATCGCTCACCCATCCCGGGATCAGAGGTGGATTTGGTCCACCCATCCGAAAACCTGTGGCAGATATTGCCCGCCCGTCCTGGGACCCATGGCAAGAGGCAGACATCACCCACCTGTCCTGGGACATGTAGAATACATCGCCTGCCCGTCCCAAGACCGGTTGCGGTAATCGCTCGCCGATCCCGGGACGCTCGGCGGACGCCAGCCCACCCGTCCCGGGACGCTCGTCGGACGCCGGCCCGCCCGTCCCGGGACCCGCAGCGGACGCTCGACGGACGCCTCCCCGCCCGTCCCGGGGCACTCGGCGGACGCCTGCCTGCCCGTCCCGGGGTCGCTCGGCGGACGCCTGCCCGCCATCCCGGGACGCTCGGGCGGACGCCTGCCCGCCCGTCCCGCGGCGCTCAAGCAGACGCCTCCCCGCCCGTACAGGGACGCTCGGCGGACGCCTGCCCTCCCGTCCCTGACGCTCGGCAGACGCCTGCCAGCCCATCCCGGGACGCTCGGTCGGGCGCCTGTCGCGTGCCCGTACCCGGACGCTCAGAGAAGCCTGCCTCCCCTTCCCAGGACGCTCGGTGGATGCCTGCCCGCCCGTCCCGGGACGCTCGGCAGACGCCTGCCCGCCCGTCCCGGGACCGCGCGGAGGAGCCTACCTGCCCGTCCGCGCGGGTCCCGGACGGTCGGGCCAGGCGTCCGCCGAGCGTCCCGGACCCGCGGTGGACTCCTCCCCGCCCTGTCCCGGGGCGCTCGGCTGACCCGGCCCGCCCATCCCGGACGGCTCGGCGGCGCCTTCCCGCCCCGTCCCCCGGCGCTCACATACGCCCTGCCCGCCCTGCAGGACCTCGGCGGACGCCTGCCCTCCCGTCCCTGGGACGCTCGGCAAGGACGCCTGCCCGCCCCCATCCCGGGACGCTTCGGCGGTACGCCTGCGCGATCCCGTCCGCGGGACGCGGAGGAGGCCTACTCCTGCCCCCGTCCCGTCCCGGGTCCCGGGACCCGGGCGGGCAGGCGTCCGCCGAGCGTCCCGGACCCGCGGTGGACGGCCCTCCCCGCCCGTCCCGGGGCCCGCTCGGCGGACGCCTGGGCCAGCGCCATCCGGCGGGACGCTCGGCGTAACAGGCCCTGCCCGCACCCGTCCCGCGGCGCCCTCAGCAGGAACCCCCTGCCCGCCCGTGGCAGGGAAACGCATCGGAGGACCCTGCCTCACCCGTCCCTGGACGCTCGGCAGACGCCTGGGCCCCCCATCCCGGGACCTCGGCCGGACGCCTGCGCGGCCCGTACCCGGGACGCTCCGGACGGGAAGCCTGCCCCCCTTCCCTAGGACGCTCGGCGGACGCCTGTGCCCTGCCCGTCCCGGGACGCTCGGCGGGGACAACTGCACCGGACCCGTTCCCGGGACGCCTCGGGCGGACACCTGCCCGCCCGTCCCTGGACGCTCGGGCAGACGCCTGCCCGCCCCCCGTCCCGCGGCGCCCTCAGGCCAGACGGCCTCGCCCACCCAGCGCCAGGGCACGCTCGGCGGACGCCCTGCCCTCCAGTCCCTGGACGCTCGGCAGACGCCTGCACCGCCCATAAACCCGGGGACGCTCGGCGGGACGCCTGCCGCGCCCGACCCTGGGAACGCCTCGGCGGAGCCTGCCCCCCTTCCCAGGACGCTCGGCGGACCTGCCCGCGGGCCCGCCCGTCCCGGGGACGCGTCGGCGGACAACTGAACTGCACGCCCGTCCCGGGACTCAGCTGCCCGGCCCAAGCCCATCCTGGACGCTCAGCGGAGCCTGAGCCTGCACCGCCCGTCGGGACGCCTCAGCCCGGACGGACTGCCGCCCGTCCGGGGCGCTCCAGCGGGACGCATGCTCCCGCCCTCCCTGGACGCTCGACGGACGCCCTGCCCACCCACCCGTCCCGGGACCCGCGCGGACGCCTGCCCGCCCGTCCCGGACGCTCGGCGGACGCCTGCCCCGCCCGTCCCGGGACGCTCGGCGGACGCCTGCCCGTCCCGGGACGCTTGGTGGACGCCTGCCCGCTCGTCCCGGGACGCTCGGTGAATTCCTGCCCGCCCGTCCCGGGACGCCTCGGCGGACGCCTGCCCGGTCCCGGGTACACCCGCGGAGGAGGCCTGCCTCCCGTCCGTCGCGGGTCCCGACGGGCGGGCAGGCGTCCGCCGAGCGTCCCGGGACCCGCGGTGGACGCCTGCCCCGCCCGTCCCGGGACCCGCGGCGGAGCCTGCCCGCCCGTCCCGGGACCCGCGCGGACGCCTGCCCGCCCGTCCCGGGACCCGCGTGGGACGCCTGCCCGACCGTCCCGGGACCCGCGCGGACGCCTGCCGCCCATCCCGGGACGCTCGGCAGACGCCTCCCCGCCCGTCCCAGGACACTCGGCGGACGCCTGCCCGACCGTCCCAGGACGCTCGGCGGACCCCCTGCCCGCCCGTCCCGGGACGCTCGGCGGAACCCTGCTCCGCCCCCGTCCCGGGACGCTCGGCGGACGCCTGCCCGCCCGTCCCGGGACCCGCAGCGGACGCCTGCCCGCCCGTCCCAAGGCTCGCGGACCCCCTTCCGCCGTCCCGGACGCTCTGCGGACCCCCTTCCCGCCCGTCCCGGGAGCTCTGCGGAGCCTGCCCGCCCGTCCCGGGACCCGCGGCGGACGCTGTCCGCCCGTCCCAGGACGCTCGGCGGACGCCTGCCCGACCGTCCCGGGACGCTCGGCGGACGCCTGCCCGCCCGGCCCGGGCGCTCGGCGGACGCCTGCCCGCCCGTCCCAGGGACGCCTCGGCGGACGCCTGCCCGCCCGTCCCGGGACGCTCGGCGGACCCCTGCCCGCCCGTCCCGGGACGCTCGGTGGACCCCTGCCCGCCCGTCCCGGGACGCTCGGCGGACGCCTGCCCGCCCCCCGTCCTGGGACGCTCGGCGGACGCCTGCCCCGCCCGCCCCGGGACGCCTTGGCGGACGCCTGCACGCCAGTCCCGGGACGCTCGGCGGACGCCTGCCCGCCCGTTGCCGGGACGTTCGGCGCGGGTCCCGGGACGGGCAGGCAGGCGTCCGCCGAGCGTCCCGGGACCCGGTGGACGCCTCCCCGCCCGTCCCGGGACCCGCGGCGGACGCCTGCTCGCCCGTGCCCGGGACGCTCGGCGGACGCTGCCCGCCTGTCCCGGGACCCGCAGCGGACGCCTGCCCGCCCGTCCCGAGACGCTCGGCGGACCCCTTCCCGCCCGTCCCGGGACGCTCAGCGCACGCCTGCCCACCCGTTTTTCCCCCCGGGAGCTCGGCGGACCTTGCCACCGCCCGTCCCGGGACGCTCGGCGGACGCCTGCCCCCGCCAACCGGGGCCGGGACCCCGCCGGCCCGGGACGTCATGCCCGCCCATCCCGGGACCCCGCCGGCGGAAACCTGCCCGCCCACCTCCCGGGACGCTCGGCGGACGCCGCCCGACCGTCCCAGGGACCTCCCGGTTCCCGGGACGCTCGGACCTTCCCGGGACGCCTCCGGCCCGGGACGCCTGCCCGCCCGGGTCCCGACCGCCCTCCCAGGAAGGACCGCCCGCCCGCCCGTTCCCGGGACGTTCGGGCGGACCCCTAGCCCGCCCGTCCCGGACGCTCGGCGGACCCTGCCCGCTCGTCCCGGGATGCTCGGCGGACGGCCTGCCCGCCGCTACCCGGGACGCTCGGCTTTGACAGCCTGCCCGCCCGTCCCGGGGACCCGCGGCAGACGCCTGCCCGCCCGTCCCGGGACCCGCGGCGGACGCCTGCCCGCCCGGTCCCGGGACGTCGGCAAGACGCCTGCCTGCCCGTCCCGGGACTCTCGGCGGAACCTGCCCGACCATCCCGGGGACGCCTCGGCGGACCCCTGCCCGCCCGTCCGGGACGCTCGGCGGAACCCTGCTCGCCCGTCCCGGGACGCTCGGCGGACGCCTGCCGCCCGTCCCGGGACCCGCAGCGGACGCATGCCCGCCCAGTCCCGAGACGCCTCGCGGACCCCTTCCGCCCGTCCCTGGACGCTCGGCGGACGCCTGCCGCCCGTCCTGGGACGCTCGGCGGACGCCTGGCCCGCCCGTCCCGGGACGCTCGGCGGACTTCCTGACCCACCCGTGCCGGACCCTCGGCGGAAAACGCCTGCCCGCCCGTGCGGGACCGGCGGCGGACGCCTGCCCGCCCGTCCCGGGACGCTCGGCGGACGCCTGCCCGACGCCGTCCCGGGACGCTCGGCGGACGCCTGCCCGCGCCCCGTCCCGGACGCTCGGGGGGACGCCTGCCGCCCGTCCCGGGACGCCTCGGCGGGGACCCCTGCCCGCTCGTCCCGGGATGCTCGGCGGGACGGCCTGCCCGCCAGTTCCCGGGACGCTCGGCGGACGCCTGCCCGCTCCCGTCCCGGGAACTCGGCGGACGCCTGCCTGCCCGTCCCGGGACGCTCGGCGGACGCTGCCCGCCCGTCCCCGGGCGGGACCTCAGCGGGGACCCCTGCCCGCCCAGTGCCGGGACGCTCGGCGGACCCCTGCCCGCTCGTCCGGATGCTGCCGGAGGGCCTGCCCGCCCGTCCCGGGACGCTCGACGGACGCCTGCCCGCGAGTCCCGGGACCCGCGGCAGACGCCCTGCCCGCCCGTCCCGGGACCCGCGGCGGACGCCTGCCCGCCCGTCCCGGGACCCGCGGCGGACGCCTGCCCGCCCGTCCCAGGGACGCTCGGCAGACGCCTGCCTGCCCGTCCCACGGGACTCCTCGGCGGAACCCTGACCCGACCGTACCCGGGACGCTCGGCAGGACCCCTGCCCGCCCGTCCCGGGACGCTCGGCAGAACCCTGCCCGCCCGTCCCGGGACCCGCAGCGGACGCCTGCCCGCCCGTCCCGAGACGCTCGGCGGACACCCCTTTCCGCCCGTCCCGGGACGCTCGGCGGACGCCTGCCCCATGCCCGTCCCGGGGACGCTCGGCGGACGCCTACACGCCCGTCCCGGGACGCTCGACGGACGCCTGCCCGCCCGTGCTTGGGACCCGCGGCGGACGCCTGCCCGCCCGTGCCGGGGACCGGCGGCGACGCCTGCTCGCCCGTCCCGGGACGCTCGGCGGACCCCTGCCCGCCCGTCCCGGATTGCTCGGCGGACGGCCTGCCCGCCAGTCCCGGGACGCTCGGCGGACGCCTGCCCGCAGTCCCGGGACGCTCGGCGGATGCCTGCCCGCCCGTCCCGGGACGCTCGGCGGACGCCTGCCCGCCCTGCCCCGGGACGCTCGGCGGACCCCTGCCCGCCTGTGCCGGGACGTTCGGCGGACGCCTGCCCGCCCGTGCCGGGACCGGCGGCGGCGGACGCCTGCCCGCCCTTCCCGGGACCGGCGGCGGACGCCTGCTCGCCCGTCCCGGGACCGGCGGCGGACGCCTGCCCGCCTGTCTCGGGGACGCTCGGCGGACCCTGCCCGCTAGTCCAGGGACGTTTGGTTTTGGCGGACGCCTGCCCGCCCGTCCCGGGACCCGCGGCGACGCCTGCCCGCCCGTCCCGGAAGCTCGGCGGACGCCTCGCCCGGCCCGTCCCGGGACGCTCGGCGGACGCCTGCCCGCCCGCCCCGGGACGCTCGGCGGACGCCTGCCCGCCCGTCCCGGGACGCTCGGCGGACGCCTGCCCGCCCGCCCCGGGACGCTCGGCGGACGCCTGCACGCCAGTCCCAGGACGCTCGGCGGACGCCTGCCCGCCCGTGTCGGGACGTTCGGCGGACGCCTGCCGCCCGTGCCGGGACGTTCGGCGGACGCCTGCCCGACCTTCCCGGGACTGGCGGCGGACGCCTGCCCGCCCGTCCCGTGGGACCGGCGGCGGACGCCTGCCCGCCTGTCCCGGGACGCTCGGCGGACGCCTGCCCGCCAGTCCAGGGACGTTCGGCGGACGCCTGCCCGCCCGCCCGTCCCGGGACCCCTGCGGCGACGCACCTGCCCGCCCGTCCGGGAAGCTCCCCCCCCCCGGCGGACGCCTGCCCGCCCGTCCCGGGACGCTCGGCGGAGCCTGCCCGCCCGTCCCGGGACGCTCGGCGGACGCCTGCCCGCCCGTCCCGGGATCTCGGCGGAGCCTGCCCGCCCGTCCCGGGACGCTCGGCGGACGCCTGCCCGCCCGTCCCGGGATGCTCGGCGGACGCCTGCCCCCCGCCGTCCCGGGACGCTTGGCGGTACGCCTGCCCGACCGTCCCGGGAAGCTCGGCGGACGCCTGCCCGCCCGTCCCGGGACGCTGGCGGAAACCCTGCCCGCCCGTCCCGGGACGCTCGGCGGACGCCTGCCCGCCCGTTCCCGAGACGCTCGGCGGACCCTTCCCGCCGTCCCGGGACGCTCGGCGGAACCCCTTCCCGCCCGTCCCGGGACGCTCGGCGGACGCCTGCCCGCCCTTCCCGGGACTCGGCGGACGCCTGCCCGCCAGTCCCGGGACCCGCTGCGGGACGCCTGCCCGCCCCGTCCCGGGACCCGCTGCGGACGCCTGCCCGCCCTCCCGGGACCCACGGCGGACGCCTGCCCGCCCGTCCCGGGACGCTCGGTGGACGCCTGCCCGCCCTTCCGGAAGCTCGGCGGATGCCTGCCCGCGCGTCCCGGGACGCTCGGCGGACGCCTGCCCGCGCGTCCCGGGACGCTCGGCGGACGCCTGCTCGCGTCCCGGGACGCTCGCGGATGCCTGCCCGCCGTCCGGGACGCTCGGCGGACGCCTCCCGCCACCCTTCCCGGGACGCTCGGCGGACGCCTGCCCGCCAGTCCCGGACCCGCTGCGGACGCCGCCCGCCCGTCCCGGGACCCGCTGCGGACGCCTGCCCGCTCCCGTCCCGGGACCCACGGCGGACGCCTGCCCGCCCGTCCCGGGACGCTCGGCGGACGCCTGCCCGCCCTTCCCGGGGACGCTCGGCGGATGCTTGCCCGCGCGTCCCGGGACGCTCGGCGGACGCCTGCCGCGCGTCCCGGGACGTCGGCGGATGCCGCCCGCCCGTCCCGGGACGCTCGGCGGACGCCTGCCCGCCCTTCCCGGGACGCTCGGCGGACGCCTGCCCGCCAGTCCCGTGACCCGCTGCGACGCCTGCCCGCCCGCCCGTCCCGGGACCCGCTGCGGACGCCTGCCCGACGTCCCGGGACCAGCACGGCGGACGCCTGCCCGCCCGTCCCGGGACGCTCGGCGGACTGCCTGCCCGCCCTTCCCGGGACGCTCGGGGATGCCTGCCCAGAGCGGTCCCGGGACGCTCGGCGACCGCCTGCCCGCGGCGTCCCGGGACGCTCGGCGATGCCTGCCCGCCCGTCCCGGGACCGCGGCGGACGCCTGCCCGCCCGTCCGGGACGCGGCGGACGCCTGCCCGCCCGTCCCGGGACGCTCGGCGGACGCCTGCCTGCGCGTCCCGGGACGCTCGGCGGAGCGGCCCTGCCCGCCCGTCCCGGGACCCGCGGCGGACGCCTGCCCGCCCGTCCCCGGGACCCACGGCGGACGCCTGCCCGCCCGTCCCGGGACGCGGACGCGCCCTGCCCGCCCTTCCCGGGAGCTCGGCGGACGCCTGCCCGCGCGTCCCGGGACGCTCGGAGGACGCCTGCCCGCGCGTCCCGGGACGCTCGGCGGAAGCCGCGCCCGTCCCGGGACCGCGGCGGACGCCTGCCCGCCCGTCCCGGGACCCGCGCGGACGCCTGCCCCGAAGTCCCGGACGCTCGGACGGACGCCCTGCCCGCGTCCCGGGACGCTCGGCGGACGCCTGCCCGCCCGTCCCGGGACGCTCGGCGGACGCTGCCCGCCCGTCCGGGATGCTCGGCGGACGCCTGCCCGCCCGTCCCGGGACGCTCGGCGGACGCTATCCCGCCCGTCCCGGGACGCTCGGCGGACGCCTGCCCGGCCCGTCCCGGGACGCTCGGCGGACGCCTGCCCGCCCGTCCCGGGACGCTCGGCAGACTCCTGCATGCCCGTCCCGGGACCCACGGCGGGCCTCGCCCGCCACTCCCTGCACAGTGTAATAGCTATTCTGTACCTTAGAATCAGAATATGCCACTGCATCTTCTCAATTCTCTTGGGATTCTCTGAATCTTCAAGTTCTTTTCCCGTTGCACTCCACGAATCCTACTTAATCCTCTCTTTCTTCTCCCTGGCACCTCCACTAATCCTACTGAAATCCTCTCAACTTTTCTTGGGCTTCTCCTAATCCTGTTTCTTCTCCCGGCACCTACACAAATCCCCTTATTTTCTTCACCGTTTCTATATTCCCTCCCTTTTCTTTTCCATCAACGAATCAATAAAACTTTAAGAAAACATTTTAACATATTTATTTCCGTTCTAGTTCAATTCCCTTCAAGGATTAACAAACAAACTTATTACAAAATAAACATTCTTCCTCAAAATTTCCACTTCTTATCCGTCTGAATGAGGCCAGTGCAGTCTTCATCACGCCATTTCTTCAAGATCCACAGAAGCTTGCTGCAGTTTTCACTGCTCTCCTCCATTCGTCTTCATTTCTCCTGGAGGTTCTTCAAATCACAGACCATTTTCTCCTTCGTTCCTCGCAGCCATCCAACCTCATCATCCATCTGGTCGTTCCATTCGCCCTGGACACCGGCCTTCTTCTTCAGCGACTCCAGGAGACCATTTCCTTCCTCTAGAAGGCATGCCAGCTCGTTCCTCTTGAGTTTCGCTGTTTCAACTTTACACTGGAGTCCACGCTTTTCCTCCAAGAGGTCCTCCAAGACCTTCTGCAGGCGCTCCAACCTCAGCTCCAGTCTTTCCAGTCGGGATCCCACTTTTCGCGTGAGTCTTTTGTTCCTGAATGAGCCATCGCTATCCGCGCCGCTTTATGACCGTTTATAGCTGCACGTCTTTTTCCTTCTGTCCTAGGAGTTTGCTCGAGCCCCTCAAGCAGGCAGTTTGCGTCTGACCACTGCCCAGACAGTTCCCTTATCCTCTACAAAGGGCATCGTTCCTCTAACCAATTTCCTTCACGTTGTTCTCAGATGATGGTTTTCTTCGGCCATCTTGACCATCTTGTCTTCCAGCTGCCGTTTTCTCCCTCTTCTCTTTATCGTTCCAGCTTCGAGCGAGTGAGCCCTCTCTTGCAAGGCCTGCTGTTGCAACACCTCCTGAGTCATCTGCATTTCACCAACGCGTTCTTCTTCCCTTTCCGCCCGCCTTCTGCGTCTCTTCTTGGTAGTCGAGCCTCTTGTTGTAGCTGAAGAATTATTGTCCTGTCCAAGTGCACAACGCTGCTCTCTCTGGCACTGGATGGCTTCTCGCAAGGCCGCAATTCTCTCCGTTCAGTTCCTTTTCCTTAGGCTGTTCAGCTCCATCATTATCAGTCAAGAGAGAAATCTCGCCAGCGAATAGGCAGCCACACCAAACAAGTTCACTAATAACAGCTGCTGCCAAGGCCAGATAAGGCCACATTTTCTTCAAACTGAAATCCATATCTGAAGTATCCAGTTCATATACCTCCTCCTCTCTGACTCTCGATTTTTCGTTGATTTTCTATATTCCACGAGAGATATTTTTGGTTTATCGAAATATAGCAGGAAAGATTCTGAACTTTAATTATGTCTTGTCTCTTGCGGAAATTTTTATAAATTGCTGAAATCTCTCTCTCTCTCTCCTCTCTCTCTCTCTCTCTCTCTTTCTTTCTTTCTTTCTTTCTTTCTTTCTTTCCCCGCCCCCAAGGTCTGGAATTCTTCATTTGTTCCTTGATTTAGGTTTAAGGCTTCGCATTCAATATTTTAGAAGGAAGGAGAGAGAGAGAGAGAGGACCGTATTTTTGCGTAGAAAAACAGAAAAATAGAGAATCTAATTGTGTATAACCATGCTTAGTGTATAATGCTTTAATTGAGGTTTATATTAATATTATTCATTCTTTCTATAGATATATATATATATATATATATATATATATATATATATATTTATATATACACTCGTATATATATATATATATATATATATATATATATTTATATATATTATATATATATATATTATATATATATATATCTATATATATATATATATATATATATATATATATATATGATAATGCCCCAAAGTCAGGTCACCTTTTAGGCATGCTGTCTACGCACGAGGACGCCAAAGGACACGAATGAATCAAAAGTATATTGAAGCAGGAATGCGCACTGAAACCCACTATTAAAACCCACTCATGGAAATTATGACAGCCCTTAAGCAAGCTTACCGCGCGTGCGCACGTGTGTGTGGGCGTAATATACGTGATGTTGCAACAGTACTAAGAGAGAGAGAGAGAGAGAGAAAATGGCTACGGTTGTTAATGATGATGTTTTTTCCCGATCACAAACCGTGACCAGGTAGTGTTTTTCTTCTTCTTCTTTCGAAATAGCGTATTCAGGAACTTGGCCTTTTTCTCTTTTTTTAAAGGAAAAAAAAATTCTGATGGCCACAGCTGTGAGTAAGAATAGGACCAACGTGAAATGATTGTTAACATTGTGTATTTTATAATCTCATTACCATTTTACCAGTATCTGTTTATTTATTTAATTATTTGTCCTTTATTTATTTTTTTCTTTTTCCAATTACTAGTCTCTTCTGTCTGTTTATCTGTTACCTTCTTTGTTACTACTTTCTAATGAACACCATAATATTCTTTGGAAGCTTGAATTTCAAGTCAGTGGCCCCTTTGGTGGGCTTGTTCCATATGAATACGGTTTATAGAACCCCTTTCCTTTCTGCCTTTTTTCTTATTTTCGGCCCTGGGCAAGAACAGGACCTCTGGTTTGCCGTCCCAACTGCCCGCTAACAATTCGCACGTCCGTCAACAATCATTATGCCAATGAGTAACTTGAATTATTGGGTAATAATAATTCACTGACACACAACTCGTGCGTAACGCTGGCCACTTGTTTCTTTAGGATGTCGGATGTCTGATACCATTAAGAAGTTTTCTGTTTCCTGATTTCGTGAGCTAGTTTATCGTCCGTTCTATTTTAACCTTTTTAGCCTTTCTAGGGGACCGTTGTAGTCTCAAAATTAGTATTATTATTATTCTAAAGATGAACCTCATTACATATAGAAATAAGGCCCAACCCACCACCCCAGGGTCCATTGACTTTGAAATTCAAGAACAGAAGGTAATGGGATATACAGAATGAAGAGATCACCAAACACACACACACACACACACAGAGTTTTCATTAGCGATTGTGTTTGTGATGGTTAATTTTTCAGAAATCATTTTCACAAGCAATTTATAATTGTTACCAAAAGTTCCCCTACTCAAATGATTCTTCAATAATTATTTAGTTCAATTGAACGTTTGCTACAAGTTTGCACACACAAATACAGTCCGTTCTTTTTTTGTCTGCTCTCTCTCTCTCTTCTCTCTGCTCTCTCTCTCTCTCTCTCGCCTCCGGTTTTTTTTTACCTCATCTATGGCAATAAATTCGGGGATTTTCCTTTGTTTACCATTTTTTGTCAAATGAATTTCATGATTCTCTCTCTCTCTCTCTCTCTCTCTCTCTCTCTATCTCTCTCTCTCTCTCATCTTGCCCCTAAGGTCTGGAATTCTTCATTTGTTCTTCATTTAGGTTTAAGGCTTTGCATTCGATATAAGTTGAAAGAGACCTTACAGACCTTACATCTTGTTCGGGTTGCCCCAGGTCCCTCAGTGTGAGGCACCTCTAATGTCTACCAGATAGTTGATAGTACATCTTCCGGTATATTTTGCATCTTCCAATCTTGGATGGTCTGGGATGCAGTTTAGATATTTGTCGAGCTTATTCTTAAACACATCTACGCTCACTCCTGATATATTCCTCAGATGAGCTGGCAACGCATTGAATAGACGCTGCAATTATCGATGCTGGTGCGTAGTGGATTAATGTCCTGTGGCTTTATTTCCTTATTTTTCCTGGTATAGTTTGGGCACTATTAATCTACCTCTGCTTGCTCTTTCTGATATTTTTAGCTCCATGATGTTTTCGGCTATTCCTTCTATCTGTTTCCATGCCTGAATTATCATGTAGCGTTCTCTTCTCCTTTCTAGACTATATAATTTTAAGGATTGTAGTCTTTCCCAGTAGTCAAGGTCCTTAACTTCTTCTATTCTAGCTGTAAAGGACCTTTGTACGCTCTCTATTTGTGCAATATCCTTTTGATAGTGTGGGTACCATATCATATTGCAATATTCAAGTGGACTACGAACATATGTTTTATAAAGCATAATCATGTGTTCAGCTTTTCTTGTTTTGAAGTGCCGTAACAACATTCCCATTTTTGCTTTACATTTTGCCAATAGAATTGCTATTTGATCGTGCATAACATGTTTCCTATTCATCATCACACCAAGGTCTTTAACGGCTTCCTTATTTATGATTGTCTCATTATTCAGGTCCCCTATGTGCATATAGCTTTCCTTCTCTGTCTCCATAGTTTATTGATTCAAATTATCAGAGTTAAATACCATCCTATTTACCTCTGCCCAATCATATACTTTGTTAAGGTCTCTTTGTAGCGCGTTCGTATCTTCATCACAAGTAATTTCTCTACTTATTCTTGTGTCATCGGTGAAACTACTCACTACCGAGTCCTTAACATTACTGTCTATGTCTGCAAACAGTAATGCAGCTAACACCGTACCTTGTGGCACACCGGAAATTACCTTAGCTTCATCCGATTTCTCATCGTTTGCAATAACTATCTGTTTTCTGTTGTGTAAAAATTCTTTTAACCATCTTTCTACTTTATCCACTATATTATGTTTTTTTCTAATTTTCTTTCACTAATATTATGGTCTACCTTGTCAAAAGCTTTTGCAAAGTCTAGATAAACCACATCTGTTTCATTTCCGCTTTTCATTCAGACGTTAATTCATAATTGTTGGGTCAGACCCCCAAATAACTTGACAGGTAGGAATTTAATATAATGTAGATAGTTTGAAACCAATTAAGAACTGTCAAGCCCGATTGTATCCTAAAGTTGGTCATGTTCCTGTTTTTCAGAAGGTCCGCACGGTGCCACTGACGTTACGCAGTGAGGCTGAGAGTGCGCTGCAAGAGCTTGAAAAAAATAAGATTATAGAAAGAGTAGAATTCTCAGATTATGCCTCACCAATTGTTACTGTCAGGAAGCAGAATGGATCCCTTAGGATTTGTGGGGATTTTCGTAGAATAAATGAAATTCTTCATGAATCTAAATTCCCATTACCTAATATGTCAGAATTAATTTCCAATGTGTCTGGATATAAGTATTATACCAGACTTGATCTCAAGAAGGCTTATTTGCAGATGGAAGTTGCTCCAGAAGACCGTAAATATTTTATAATTAACACACATTTGGGTCTATATAGATATTTACGCTTACCATTTGGTATCCATTCTGCTCCTGCAATATTTCAGAAGTTCATTTCCCAATTGTTAGCTTTTTATGATTTTGCTTATCCATATCTGGATGATATTGTTATAGGTGGAGACTCACCAGCTGAACATCATAAACGTGCAACTAGCAGAGAGAAGAGCCCCATTAACTGTCCTTGTTTTCATTCTGTTTCTTTGTTTAGTTTTAAAGAGTTTAACTTTACTGAACACTCGTTCGCATTCAGCATTAGAGTGCGGCAAGCAAAGAGCAGTTAGAGCAAAATTGGCTACGTCTGAAAAACAGACTCTTTTGGGACACTTCTCCCCAGAACTTATCAGGTGACTCATTAACGAGATGTTGAAGTTCGTGTTGCAATATGGGAAACATTCTCCATTGATCATCCAGCTTTTGAAGTAGTGAGTGGTCATCTGGGGGTACAATCAGGAGATTCTTTCTCTGAATTCTGATGAGAGAGCATTTTTTGGACAGAGAGTTTAACTTTGACAGGACACCATCATTGAAATTATACCTCTTCTTTATTTGTGTGCATGCCACTACAAGGAAACTTCTACACCTCTGATAAAACTCCTGCTGTTGAGCTTTCTTTTCCTTTATGGAGGGGTTTTTTAATCCCTGCATAACTTTCACTCCTGGGTACATTTGGTCCTGTCCATAAATGAGAGAAGGGGTCTCTGAATAGCATGGACACTTTATCATGGAGAACTGTTATTACTGCTTTATCTGACGGGAAAAATTTGTTGAACTCAGTAAACTTTGGAAGAACCCAGTCAAGGAACATGAAATATAACTTCATGAAAGGATCATGAAGGGAGTTGATAATCAACTCTATTGCTAATAGTTTCTCAGCGAACCACTTCTCCGAGAAAAATAGCTTCAGTGCCTCCCACTGTTCCAATAGCCTTTGAACCACGTTACAATTGGAGACAAGCGGCTGCAAGCCATTACGGACTCCGAAATAATTCTTTCTTTTTTTATAGAAATTAGCCTGTTTCATGGAGGAGTTCACCGACCATTTATATTTGTAATTAATTACTTATCAACACCTTAGAATTATCGCACAAACCGTACGATAATGGAAAATGCTATCGTGCATCGTACCAAGGCCGTTTTTATCGTACTTGTACGATAATTATCGTACGTGTGGCAACACTGGATCACACTCTTCTGCATGAGTCCTGGAGCTACTTCAGCCTCTAGTTTTTCCAGATTCCTTTTCAGGGATCTTGGGATCGTGCCTAGTGTTCCTATGATTATGGGTACAATTTCCACTGGGATATCCCATATCCTTCTTATTTCTATTTTCAGATCTTGATACTTATCCATTTTTTTCCTTTGTTTCTCTTCAACTCTGGTGTCCCATGGTATTGCGACATCAATGAGTTATTATTATTATTATTATTATTATTATTATTATTATTATTATTATTATTATTATTATACTATATCAGGAAACTTTCTATATAAGTATCATGGGCAAGCAATAATTTTTCCGAATAATACTTTTCATGGGGTAGGGTCAGTTTCAAATCATATATTTATATTTTTCTCAGTTCTCAAAGACTGTGATAGCTAGACTTCTCTGATCTTGAGAATTTAACGCCATATCTGAATTATGTTACTAGTTATTTTCACCTTAACCTTTTTTCCAAGTTCATAGGTCTCTTTACAATCGAACATTTCAATTTTCTCTGATTTTTATGAAACTTTATAAGTAGGTGCCTTAGGAATTCATGATTATTCTCTCCCAGCATTTTTTATCTTGGCCACATTTTCAAGATCACAGGTCAATTTAGAGGACATAATTTGTGATTATTGGCCCCTAATATCTCTAGCACCGATCTACTTTCAAGGTCAAAGGTCAGCTTGAAGGACAGTGTGAAACTTATCTGATTCTGATGAAACTTGGAAATTATGGGTCTATTGCTATAATGATAATTTTCAGAAATATTTGTTACTTGACATGTTTGGTTACCTTACAGTCCATTTTGAGTCTAAAAAATAAAATAAAACCTTCCTCCAACACTTTGCTACGAGTTCTCTCTTAAATTCTATAGTGTTTCTCGCCTTTTTAACAGAAGGGGTCTAGCCCTTGGAATTTTCTTTGACCCCATAATAGCTTATTTAGCGGTTGCACTCGAATTAAAAAAAATACAAAAAGCACAAAAACAACGACCACAACAGCAGAATGGGTCACGAAAGAAGATGGGATGCTCTGGCTGGGAGCTTGGTACGGGCCCCGGTCACGCGCTGGGCCCCGGATAGAGCGTTTCCTAGTGTACGAAAACCTAGACAAAATTTCGTAGAAAATCGAAGTTTGACTGTAATAAAAGAGGCACACCTGTTTCACAATCACTTCACTCCATATCAGGAATCATGTGTATATATATATATATATATATATATATATATATATATATATATATATATATATATATATGTGTGTGTGTGTGTGTGTGTGTGTGTGTGTGTGTGTGTGTGTGTGTGTAGTCCCGTGACTGGAATTTTGAATGGAATGGAATGGAATATAAAGTTTAAGCAGAGGCTAGCGCTTGGACCTACGAGGATAGAAAAGTCTGAAAGGTGTAACACGAGGAATAGCTCAATTGAGGCAGTTGCAGTATGATAAATCGTTATGAGAGGATGGATAGCAAGACGGAAGAAAGAGAATATGAATGGAGGCATAGTAAAAAGGAATAAAAGGGGTTGCAGCTAGAGGACGATGGCACGCTGCAAACAACTTAAGTAATCCCTACAGTGCACCGCATAAGGTACACTGACGGCACTCCTAACCCCGCCCCCCCTTAAGGAGAATGGAATCTTATATGAGAACCACTAAACCCTCTGCAGGTGTAAGAAGTACATCTTAGTTTGACCAGACCACTGAGCTGATAAACAGCTTTCCTACTGCTGGCCCGAAGGATTAGATATTTCTGCGTGGCTAGGAACCAATTGGTCACCCAGCAACGGGGCCTACAGCTTATTCTGGGATCCGAACCACATTATATCGAAAAATGAATTTCTGTCACCAGAAATAAATTCCGCGTGGAACCTCTACCACTCTGATGTTATCGCGTGGGCAGCAAACCAGTTTTGCAGTAAAACATCTTTGGCAGAGAAGCCAACAACAAATGTGTTCCAGGATCCCCATGCAATGTAACCATAGTAACAATGTGCGGGCTTCTTACCGAAGTTGAAAAAAAAAAATTAATCTCTGAAGTATCGTGACGCATGCTTCGCATTGCTTTGACGATTGTCTACTGTGTATAGCGTTTATTTCACTGGGTTGTATCTACGTTGCATTTGCGGTTGATAAAAGTCTGCGAATTCATTCAACAGCGAATATTACTATACTTAAGATGAAGGACGTTCTCGTTATATTCTTTTATTCAGCGTAGAGATACAGTATACTTAGTTGACGATAAACCTTGCTGTATACAACCATCAGGGCTTCCTGTTTCAATGGAATCTAACATGTGCACTAGTGTGATATATATGATTCACTACAAAAGAAATGTGTCATACTCCTATGGCTCACATTGTAGAAATAAACATGTGTCCAAAAATATCCTCGAATCTTGATGAAATAAGTTCACTCGTTTGTAAAATTGGCCCAGTTTAATCGATTAGATCGAAATAAAGAGACGTTGCATAAGCTTCCTATTTTCATTGGACAGTAGCTTACATCAATTTGGATTCAAGAAGGAAAAGTTTTCGTACAGGAAGTCGAAAATCATACATAAGTATAGATTGATTGCTTATTTCGTTCTCGTAAGCACATTTTTTTCTGTCTAGCATTAGTTACTTCCCTTAACGTAAAACGGCGCAATTTTTTTCCCGCGAAATGCACGAACGGTGAATTAGTTCAGTTCAAGAAAAACGCGAAGAAAAGCTACCGCTAACGTAAAGCCTCATACAGGGTACCGTACTGTGTCCTCGTAATTTAAGGATTACAACATAGGCCTCTCCAGTTAAGAGAGCTAGGTTCGATTCCCTACCTGGTTAAGGGGTAAGGGTTAGCAACTTCATCCCATAAAGGCTATCTAGAGCCTGCAGGTTACCAGCAGTTAGAAATATCTCCTAAGAAGGGCTTGGACGTCACGAAGAGAAAGGCAGTAGTGACTGCCACGCTCTTCCTTAAGCTTCTGAATAAAAGGTATTATGGGCCTGAAGCTCTCTCAGCCTCACCCTCAGAGGTCTGCATCCAAAGATAATGGAGAAATTAAATACGCAAATCGATGTTGATATTGAGGGTCAGCAAAAACCAATGGATTGCAAGGAATCACTTTACGTAAAGGGATCACTTCCAGCGACTGCTGCGATTGCATAAGATTCGATTCAGATATAATGGCGGAAGTCTGTATCACTTCTCTAGAAAAACACACGATAAACGCTAGCAAATGGCTGCACATTAACCTATATTATCTGAGGCTTCAACACACATAGGACAAAATTCCCATTCCAGTTCAACCAGAGAGAGAGAGAGAGAGAGAGAGAGAGAGAGAGAGAGGGTAAATGAGAGAGACAAGCTTTCGACAAAGACTACCTTTTCTGCCAAGTCAGGAGTCAAGCGTCAGGTTGCATCTAATTTCACCTTTCGCTTACAACATAGGAAGGTAAAATACATTAGAGGAACAGATGTTTCTTCAAGTTTGAAATCCAGTAATGTAGCTTCTTTGTGTGTGTAGTGTCAGTATGTTACAAGTCATTTACATAATCACAGAGTGAAATTTATCAAAATGGCTGAATGCTTCATGATCATGCAGAACCATGGTATGATATTATAAAGAAAAACAAAAGTCACATCAGAGAAAACGTAAAACCGCTATGCCACGCAAATGCAATGGATTAAATACTACATCGGTCAATAAACGCGGAAAAAAAATTTCCAAGGGTTATCAGTCAACGATGTCGATTTAAGAGACCTTTCAGAAAAGAGAGAGCTTTATTACTTTCTAAGTCCAAATAAATTGAATTAAGTGAATTTAATAATCCCCAGAGAGATCCTGGGAATAAAAAGTCTCCTACTCTGGGTACGTCGATAACGACCCACTTGGGACTGACTAATTAACCCTCCGTCCATCTCTTTTGTCTCTGGAGTCTGACGTAGATATTCGTCGCCCCATAGCCTCTCTCTCTCTCTCTCTCTCTCTCTCTCTCTCTCTCTCTCTCTCTCTCTCTCTCTCCGTTATATTTTACTTTATATTTCAGAAGGAATATTCGAAAACAAATTAAAATTCCATACAAAGCAAATTGCAGTTTACCCCTGCCGTGTATTAAGAAGAAAGCTAATTCAGAACAGTATGTCAACTGGAATGAATTTCTTCAATTTAATACACACGCTTAAAAGCTTAATCACTACCGTCCACCTTTTGTGCACTACATCCTTTACCAAAGCTGGTATTGGGTAGTTACCTGAAACGGTGAACTCCCAGAATAATTAGGTGGCCATATCAACAAGCACACAACTTTGGATCTGTTTTACTGACAGCGCCTGGGAGATTTTACATTGATTTTCACAAAACTTGAAGAAAATAAAAATGATCATCCCCAGGTACCTGCTGCACTTTCATGCATTCACATGCAGAATGTAGTGTTAAAATCATCGATCAAAACTGTTTTCAGTCTAGCTTGTATGTTCTCCAGTCTGAACGATCTTCACGAAAAGGGAGTCCCCTCTCTCTCTCTCTCTCTCTCTCTCTCTCTCTCTCTCTCTCTCTCTCTCTCTGATCAATTGATATTCCGTTCTCTTCGCATGACAAAAATAGCAGAAGGAGCCTAATGGCCTATCCATCAACAGTGGTAATTAATTGTCACGACAGGAAACGAGAAAGTTGTCTGTTTTTCAGGCGAAGACCTAAAATTGATACGCTGACTTCCGGCACCAGTTGGGAAGGCGGACATCGGGCAGAACGCCGGACTTCAAGTTGCTCTTTCAGAAGAGGAGAAAAATGAATGTCAGCGCATCAAAGTGACTTTCACATTTGGCATGATTTTCTCATTTAGCCGTTTCCCCTGTCATTTTTGTTGAACGGTCCGTATTATTCTCTCTCTCTCTCTCTCTCTCTCTCTCTCTCTCTCTCTCTCTCTCTCTCTCTCCAATGAAATATGAATAAAAGCTGCGTCTATCTCAAGTCCCCTTCTCATTTTGAGATTTTTTTGTGGCGATATCCTCTAAATGAAGGTAATTCCTTCACCACATTAGACTCTCGAATGAATATGCGGTTCTCTCACGTCACTGAACTCTTCTGAAATCTGTCTTGATGCGACGTTACTCTAATGACAAGTCGACAAAGCAATGGTTTATCTTCCCGTGAGAAATGCGGCTATTTTTTAATCTCTGAAAAACTATATTTACAGTCCACTTATGTGGTATCATATCTACAGTTGCTTTATATTTTTATTCCTACATTGTGTTCCTCGTTGAACGAGTGGTTTTCGTGTTCACCTATCAATTTGGTGGTTCGAAGTTCGATTCTCGGCTCGGCTAACGCGGAATCAGAGGAGTTTATTTCTGGTGATATACATTCATTTCTCGATGTAATGTGGTTCGTACCCCACTATAAACTGTAGGTCCCGTTGCTACGAAACCAGCTGGTTCCTAGCCACGTGAAAAATATCTCATTCTTCGGGCCAACCCTAGGAGTAGCTATTGATCAGTTCAGTGGTCTGGCGAAACTAAGATATACTTTATTCATACATATTAATGACGATTTGCTCCTAAAGAGCAAGAAAATAATACTATTACTCCGGCCCTTTACAAGAAAATTCTTAATATTGTTTTTTTTCTGTGACCCTTCATGCTGTGACCCCATACGTATAAAATAATCAATCAAATTCTTTATGTGTAGCCAAAGCACAGGATTTAACCTATCAAATAAAATACCCGACGACTGCCAGGATCGAAATGAACTATTCAGATCATTCTTGCAAGCAAAATTACACATACACACACACACATACATATTATATATATATATATATATATATATATATATATATATATATATATACATATATATATATATATAAATATATGTATGTGTGTGTTTGTATATATATATATATATATATATATCTGATATTATATATATAATTATATATCTTTCTTACGTTTATAATATATATTCGATATATGTATATATTATATATATATATATATATACATATTATATAACGTATATATATACTATATACATGTGTATATAATTATATGTGAGTGTGTAGGTTCGTGTATATATACTATGTATATATGCACATAATATATATATATATATATATATATATATATATATATATATATATTAAGCTACATAGTCCTTTAATATCCAATTCGCTCTACCTCGGCATTAACATATTTTCATATATGTTAACTAAAGGGGAATTTTTTAGTTGATAATAATTTCGTCCTCTCGTGGACTCGAAGCAGCGCACAGAGGAGGAAATTAGGACTTCAGTGAAGCCACCGTCTCGACCAACAAATTTCGGTAGTAACATCACTGAAGTCCTGCTCTCTCCTCTGTGCTGGTTCGAATCCACGAGAGGACGAAATTATTATCAACTAAAGAATTCCCCTTCGGTTAACATATACTGGAAATATATTAATTCCCGAGGTAGAACGAATTGGATATTTAAGGACATTTATAGCTTAATGTATGCATATGGATCACGGTGATGTGATAAAAATTCATATATATATATATATATATATATATATATATATATATATATATATATGTATATGTATATCATATATACATATATGTATATATATATACATATATGTATATATATATGTATATATATATATGTATATATATATATGTATATATATGTATTTGTATATATATACATTATACATGAAACTAAAGTTTAAATTCAATCTTAAAGAATTCTATAGCGTGATATATCCAAGTACAGGTTAAAATCCTCATCGATAACATAAATGAAAATGAGATAGGGGAACGAATGAGGAGCAGAAATGAAATAGAAAGGGATGCGAGTAATGTTGTGAAATTAATGCTCTATATATTAAGCAGATATTCCGGAAGTGAGAGAGAGAGAGAGAGAGAGTGATCGAAAATGTAAAGTGTCTTCTTTTTTTATATTATCGAAATAAATCCTATTTGGGAGGAATGTTAAGAGATTCGTTTTCAATGAAAAGTGGTTGGTAATAATGCAAATTGAGTATCGTGGGAGTGACTTTATCGTTCTGCTATTCATACTGCAGATACATTTATTTATTTATATAGAGAAAGCGTGAAACCAGCGGCTTGAGGATTCAAGTCCCTTTAATTAGAATGCCACAGGAAGAAGAGAGTTAAGAGAGATACGTGTAGAATACGGATGGGAAAAATAATAAGAAAGACATATAAAGAAAGAAAGGTAAATCCATTCAAGTAAATGGAAACAGGGTGAAAGCAGCTCATAATTGATAAATATATGGGAATAGAATCAATAACGAAGACGCAAGTCATAAGTAAAGATAATCGAAAAGTTGAATCACTTGAAAGTCTTAGAGAACAGACGCAAGCCGATCTGAGGTAGTGCTGCAGTGGCTCTTGTACTCCCCATCATCAACATTATTTATAAGCTCCCATTGGTCTGGCTAGCGGGAGTCTTCTATAAATGAGAGGCACAGAGTGGAGCAAGCTACAGGCCGCCGTATCTCCCTTCACGAACCTCATTCATTTGTTACGAGCACAATACAAAAACAGAACAAATACGGGATTCCCCGACATCTAGGGGTTTCAGAGTGGAGAGACTCACTGGCTCCAGGAAAAAGGAAAGATCAACACTTTAGTTTTCTGTAAAAGAAAACTATTGAGATGGCCTTTTCTCTCCGTCCGCCCTCAGATCTTAAAATTTACTGAGGCTAGAGGGCTGCAAATTGATATGTTTATCATCCACCCTCCAATCATCAAAAATACCAAATTGCAGCCCTCTAGCCTTAGTAGTGTTTATTTTATCTAAGGTTAAAGTTAACCATAATCGTGCTTCTGGTAATGATATAGGACAGGTCATCAACGGGCCGTGGTTAAAGTTTCATGGGCAGCGGCTCATACAGCATTATGCCGACAACACCAAAAGATAAATCTACTTCGGTGGCCTTAATTATACGCTGCACAGAAAACTCGATAGCGCCGGAGAAACTTCGGCGCATTTTTTACTTGATTTTTAATGCTGCCGATCACACACATCTCTCAGTTTCTTTGATTCTGTGGCACCTGAAAATGAGATTAATCCTTTGTCACAAACTCTCACTGCGGGGAAGTGCAAAAGTATGTCTGATTCTAAAATAATGAAGTAGAACTTCTTCAGATCATTCATTAAGTTTAATTCTGGCGATGAATTGCGGTTCCGATGATTGGGAAAGTGTGTACATGAAACTTAGGCTTTTAGGTGACCACCCCCGCCTCCCCCCCACGCCCCAGCCCTAGACTGTTCCTTTTTTATCCTGAGTTTAGCTAATAATGATAATAATAATAATAATAATAATAATAATAATAATAATAATAATAATAATAATAATAATAATAATTTCTGGTAGTGTTAACTCGGTTGAACGTTGAACCTCCCCAACTGACATCAAGTTACTTGTAAAAGTTGTCCGTTTCAACTGAAAGAAATATTGATCATATTGGAACACATTATGCACGAACAAGTAGTTGCCAAAATGCTAAAAACGTGAAAAAGAAAATCAAAGTGGGGCGACGTTTTCTCTATAAATAGTCGTTTCCTTTATCACGAAATGGCTCCCGGAAAAAGGGAAGAACAAACAATGCCACTTTCACATTCAAGTTGCTGAATCACGTTACATTCCCTGTGCATAAGACTTTTACCATATTAGTGCTTAATTCACATGCTCAAGAGGCTCATCGGTAGCGAGTCGAAATCACCCCCTCCCTCCTCCTATGCCCCTCCCCTCCCTATACCTGCCACGCACACGTAGACACACAGTTACTGCACCATTCGCCTCTCTTCTGCAGGCTCTTCCTCGTTTCCTGAATGCTGAGACTCCTGCTTCCTCTTACCCCTTTCACCCGATGTATTCAATTTCGATGATGTTCCTTGTATTTCAACAACTAAATGCAAATCCATATATCCATATATGTGAATGAACAGCCAAACGCATTATTCACAGTTACATTCTTATATAACTTTTTAGCAAATAGATGACATCAGGACTGCGTCCCTCTGGCGATACGGTTTATAGGGCCGTGGGGCGTAAGTCTTCACTGACTTCAGACTGAGACTTGTTTTTCCTTCATTACTAGAAACATTCAGCGATTTCATCTTTTTAAAGGTGGAAATTTTACTTCAACTTGATCGTAGCATCTTGTGTAAGAAATATTTGAAACCGTAGCTTCCTTCGTTCTTTCTTTCAGCTCTTTTTTGTATTTTCAAAGTTAATGCATAAGGCAGTGTTGGAGACAAGGTGTACTCAACCGTCTAATTCCCATTTTATTTCTCTTGCAGATGGAGAAGTGCTCGTTCCAGCAGCAAGGCGTTACCTCTTCTTGTTTGTACTGTTAGCTTTATTATTCCCTGGTGTGTAGGAGTAGCTGATTTTTATTTTCATGTAGTTGGCAGAGTGTCTCCATTTCATATAGATATATCCTCACTTCATAGGTTTTATGTACCTGTGTAAATTGTCTGTAAATTACCACCGTGAAAGTCATGCTGTATGCAGAGTATAAGTAAAAGAAGTTTATCATGAGACCCGAAACCAAATTAAAATGCCTCCACATATTAACGTAAAGTTACTTACGATGATTTAATCACAATTTCAGTATTTGGACGGTTTTTTAATTTCACTACTGTTGTCTAATGCTGTCCTGACCTTAAAGTAAAACACTAACCATGATTACTTGGAAGGAAATCACTAAATATGTGAGAAAAGGGGCTCACAAACTTTGTATGACGAACCATTTGTTTTTTATAGTACCAGTGAGTATGGCCGACGCCGGATCGAATGTAGTATATTAATTGACTCAACTACAAAGTCTTTTTCTACTCATGATAACATACAATGTTTATTGCGCTAGATACCCATTTTAGATTTCAGCAGACGCCAAGTATTTCCATTTAAATCCTCTTTAGCCTGACAGAATCAGAGGGTGAATGGAAACAACAGTTAATAGTTGCGGAGGTTACACCAGAAACAATGATTGCGTCGAAGCCATGTAAGTATTGTAAGTACGTAATAATATGTGACTCCAAAAAAACTAGCAGTTCTGGGAACTGATTCAGTATGTGTGTGGAGTTTGAATGAATCTTGTGTGTCATCAATGGGAATCAATTTTAACCCCAGTTGGAAGGAAAAGGAAGGCTTCATATAGCATACCTTAGAACAGTGAGATAATTTCCAGCGTAGCTTAAACGGAACGATCGGGAATTGTGGACAGCAGTCTAGAAAATAAGTTACAATAGTTTTCAAGGCGATCTACAAATGTAGACGGTAAATAATAATATAATTTAATATCTAAGGGCACCGAACATGAAACACACTAATAGTAAGAAAAAGTATACAACTAAGAATTCACTTACAACTGAAAGTATTAAGAAACTATAGAGTACCCTTTCTTTCCTACTACGCGTATCGCGTCAAGTAAGATAGACTTACTTCTTTTATAATTGCCCTATGCGTATTTATCGCTTTTATTCCGTTCTATGAATCAGTTATTCAGTTGCTTTTGATATCCTTAGAATTTTACCCAGTTGAGGCAGAGGGTAGACTGTCTTTTGAACATCAGACTGAATCGAATTACCTGGAGAATCTTAGTGCAGAGATGACAGCAGGCTAGGCAGCAGAAAATGGTGAGAGCAGTCAGAGAGAACACTTAGATCTTATGGTAACTGCTTTCATGGGTAATGAAGGAGGATCTGGAGAAATGATGGCTGATTGTCGGCTGTTGTTATTCTGGTCATAGACTCTTCTAGAGAAGTCCACAAGCAAATAGATAAGTAATTATATTCTAAAATAACGATTTCTAAGCATTTTTTTATCCATCCAGACTGACACAGTGACCAAGTAGAAGTGTCTCGTTACACCTCTATAGATCATGCAAGCAATTAGGCAACTGTAGAATTGTATATCATGAAGTATGATAGCGTAAACATATCGTTAACACATTGGCCGCCATGAACCTCAGCGAATAGGAAAAGTACGTGTAAGGCAACTGAGATGGAATAATTCAAAGACAATTCTGCCCTTAGAGCATCCGTAGAATAGTATGACTTAAGCTGACAGGCGACGGAATTACAAACGGGAAACAGATCAGGCATGTTTAGGAAATGAAGAGGCAGATATCTTCATCTTGATAATATTGTCGGAAGTAAGGTAAACGTCTTATCCAGTGTTTTAGTTACATGATAAACTTTATCCCTAGCCACTTTTTAATATTAACTGTAAAGTAAAAGAAAAACAATACTGAAATATGTTTCATTCCAGTTACTCTTTTTTTATCACCTTTTAATACTTCGTAATGGCGTTTAGGCCAAGATATCATTGTTGTACAAGTCAAGCTTGGTTACGACAAGAAAAGTAAGCTGATGGACTTTTCCTTCAAAGTGATAACAGTTTTGTCTGTTCGACAGCAGATAAATGTAAGGACTCAGAAAATGCAAAACGAACAGAGGTTTCCACACATTCTGAAAGTGCCACTATGCAGCTGCTCAGAAGGGTATTTGCCTACCCAACTCATCCTAAGCTGTCCTAGATAATAATTGGCGTAGATAAAAGAGGTTAAGCTCGAGTCTAGAGAGCCTTTTACAGTTGGCACTGAATGATTCATTTACCGTCAGCAACGGGTGGTAGGGAAATTCAAAACAAAAGGTTAGTTGTTATTTAAAAAAAGAAAAAAAAAAAAAAAAAAAAAAAAAAACTATAATTTCTCACAAAAACAGATGAATATGCTTAGCCACACGTCATCAACAGTATTTTTTTTTTCATAGTGATCAGAGCTAAGAATATAATAAGTACTCTTCCAGGTACGGTACGTAAATACATGTATTTGAATCATTTGTTTTCCCATGATCACTAATGAGATTAATAAGAAAGAAAAATGAAACAAGTAAAAGAATAAACTTAAAACCCTATTGGCCAAATATGTAAATTATTAATTAAAGAATAAGGAGTGATCAGACCTCCAGCTTACTCAGGACGTGTGCAAGATTTTCCCCCTTACGCATAAGTTGTAAAAATTATATTCCTAACTGTTAACGTAAATTAAAATGTGCTAAAAGGTATGGTCAAATAGAGCCTTCTTTCACCAACGAAAATTAAAATGAATGCGCTGTATTTTATTAGAAATAATTTTTCTGTACTTTTTAACATTCACATTAGTTAACTTGATGCGAAAAACCTTTTTCAGACTTTTTTAGGCTCTTTCATAGGCCTCTCCTACCCGATCCCAACAAGAACTACAAAGTAGTTTGTCGGCCTACTCCCCGAGTAGGCGAAAATACTTGAGCTTACCTGTTATCATATGAAGATAACAGCCGAAACTTCCAAAGAAATGGTGGCCTGATTTGACACACTATGGATAGACGAAGACGCCAACAAGAATGATAAGGCAATATTCATTCCTTTCACAGACATTCCTTGAATATTAAGACTATACTCGGTTTTTTCCATCCGGGACGCAGTGTTATCACGCGCGAGCACCACAGGCGGGTGGACAGATGGAAAAAGACCGAGTATAGTTTGATTGCTTAGAAGCCTCTCTCGTGACTATGACAGGCGGCTATCACTTGGTTTCGGTAATTGACAGCTGCTTAATCTGCAGGTAATTATAAAATTCGCATTCGAAAAGCTAATAAATCCCACACCAGTGCCACATAACTTCTTATTTGTGATCGAATTAATTTCAGTTATTCTTCGGTAAACCTGGAAAATCTTCCTCCACCAGAAACTTGGTGGAGTTACAAATTGTTAGCAACGATGTTAAGTGTGTGATTAGGGGAAACAAAAAATTTTCTCTGACAATTTTTTCCGTAAAGAGAAAGTATTCATTTTTTTTTAATATAAAATCCATTTCTAGAATTCCGGCTACCAGCTGACTAATCTGCAACTGCAGTAAGTTGCTTTCAACACCATATTCATTCATGATGTCTGCTCTTGGCTTCGGCTTGTAGAGACGAACATACGCACGGGTTACGCGTGAAAATGAACGCATTGATACTTTAGAATTTAACACATGAGTGTAGACTTATACCCATCCAAAGTCCTTTTTAGCAATTGCGTGATATCATGAATACATATCTATGTCTTCTATATAAGAAGAAAAACTATATTTATACAGACATGTATAAAAAAATATGTATAATATATATACACGAGTACATAATGGTTTACTCAAGGTGTGACGTTGCATGCCAAATAGTTTTACCTCCCTTCTTGTCTCTTAAATAGAGACTTTAGCCTCTTGACGACCAAACCAAATTATTTTCATTTGCCACAGATAATACTTGAACCCAAAATCTGAGAGTCAGGGTTAGTGTGATTATACACATATACATATTGAATATACAAGTGTGTGTGTGTGCGGTTGGGGAGGGGGGTTAGTGTGAGTTTTGTCTGCGTGTGTTAGCGAGGTGGTTGATGTCCGTGTAGTTATTTGTAGACGTTCCTGGGTTTTTCAAGTAGAATTTTACTGACAGAATTAGTTATTTGTAGCTTCATTTTCGTGAAGACGCTGTAAAATGGATATGTGTAACATAAATCTCATGGAAACTTTTCGTATGATGTAGAAGTCCTGCAATAAATATAATATTTAAAAGTATTTCCCTAGCCTTTGATACTAATACTACAACTAGTACTACTACTTCTAATGACAGTGCCAATGATAATAAAACTGGTGCTATTAACCTCATTAACACTAATAAATCAAATTTAGTATATTAATAACGTTTCGAAATCTTGTGTAAAGAGATAAAATACCTGTTGAATAAGGACAGTGAAATAACAGATAAGCTGATCAAATAACCTTCATAGAAAGTCTCCCTCTCAGCTGAGACTCGAAATCGAGTGCAAAAGAGCAGAAATCAAATGAACAAGTACAAAACTGCTTAATTAAAAATGAAATATGATAATTTGTCCGACTTCCCGCACGCCCCCTACCCCAGATCGGAAAGACCAGGATCCTGGGAAAGATAAGGAAGTGCAAACACGCCAGCGCCACCTTTTAAATGGCTCCAACGACTTGAGGGCTTCTTGGGGCTAATATTCCCTTCGTTTTCTGGTTATTTGCATCAAGGGTGATTCAAAATGTACTGACTTTTTTTTTTTAATATCACTGTCGCAAAAGGGCAAGAGTTTTAAGAAAGAGTTCAGCTTTCACACTGGCCAGGGGCGTCATTTCAGAATTTTTGTTGTGGAGGGGAAGGCAAAGACGGTTTGGCGAGCGAAGCGAGCCTAATCAGTTGGGTTTATTTTATTTTGAGCTATTTTATGTGTTTTTTTGAAGTCACACGAGCAACGTATTTCAGCAAAATTTATATACTCCCACTACTATTTGCTTACCTCATCATCACTGGTAGCTAGTAGACAGACAAGGATCAAGTAACGTAATATTTCCGAGAAATTTCATATACTTATGATTGCACATAAAAAAAAAAAAAAAAAAACATGCTTTTACTTCTTGGGGCTTAGAGGGTGGGGGAGCCAAGCTGAGGTTGGGGAGAGGACCAAATTGACGCTTGTGGGGGGGCAACTTGAGGCTTATGGGGACGCAGTTCCCGCCTCTCCCCCCCTCCACTGCCCAGCTCCCCTCCAAATGACGCCGCTGACACTGACAATGGGTAACTATCGGTGGAACACTTTTCCCTTAAATCCTGCCTTTTCTTGTTTCCTGGACGGAAATTGAGTCACCTCTCCTGAAGGTCACGTTAGTTTGTTTACGTTTCAGTGAAATCGCAGTGAGTAGTACCTGTTCCAAGGATTTCTTACACCTATTCCAGTCTGTGTTGGTTGTTGGTGATTTTATTATTAAGAGTCAGCTTTGTGAACCCCAAAATTACTCTCATAAGATTCACTATATCTCCTAGCGATTTCTTACAAATTCTTGTTATTCCGCCGAAGGTAATTTACGATTTCCGGACAATTCCTGGTGGCAGCTACACTGATAATAGAATCGCTGCCAATAATAACAGGTTTTTTCTTGGAAAATGAATTGTAATAATGAAGTGTATAAGCACGAGAGTGATTGAAGAAAGCTACGCCTAGGCTCAAGCCCTCCTCAAATATGCTTGGGAGTTCGTCCGTTTTGTAACCGTAATGAATTGGATAAAAATATTTGCGAGGGAATATTGTTATGTCGCGGCAGGTCTCGAAGTCTTCGGGTCTGGCTGAAGTGGGAACAGTGACATTCCCAGGGCAGTAGAGGGTTAGACGCTCGGTGATCAAGTTTGGACCAACACTGCAACAACTCCAAGGCTCAAACGCTTCTGGTATGCTCTTGACGACGCCCTGGGAAGAATAAACGGCTGGCATAAAAATAATCACATACAAGCACATACGGGTTCAAAACACAAAATGAAAAAACGCAGAGGCGCAAATACTCCTCTCTAGTTTAGGATGAAGAAATCCTGTAAGGAAGGGGTAGGGGGGGAAAGATGGAGCTTAACCTTATTGAAAGCCATATAGCTAAAGGTAAGGAAAAATAGAGAAAGAGAGAAAATTCTAAATCTTGGCAATAAGGAAAGGAAATAGTGAATAGTGCAACTCATGGCCCAGACAGGTGCTATAAGTTGCCTGACTGGGAGACTGATCCCTCACCTGAGCTCAGGCCAATAATGACTTCAGTAGTACCTACAGAAGAGGGACAGAAAAACAGTATACATCTGTGCCAAAGAATTGGGAGAAGTAAGGTAATGACAGGACTTACTGACCAAATGGATTGCCTTTGATTCGGAACTACTGAGGTGAGACAAAAGATATGATACTATTATTCTGAGAGTGGACAAATTAGCCTAATATAAAGCTTAAATAACTGGGATGAAGAAAGACGGGTTTGATATCTAAACAATACACCAAAGTCTTTAAAGTCAGATACTGCAATCTGAAGTAATTTCCCTAAAGCAAGTTTGAAGAAACCTTTATCTCGTAAGGTTGAAGTAGGTGCAAATTTCAGCTGCTTTTTCAGAGAGAATCTAAGAAATGGATGAAAGCAGAGACAGAAGTAGCTAAAAACGGTTTTCCGGGCTTTCAATTTTTCAAGTTCCGAGGTATCCCCACATAACATAAGTTCATAACGTCAGAGTCTATGGTTGGCGAAAGAGCAATTCAAGATTGATTATGAAATGCAGAAGAGGTCCCTGATGTAAAATTAAAAGGAATGTGCAAAGTTGAATTATCAACAGAAGCATGGATAGGAGACGAAGTGGAGTAGAAAAAGTCGCTGATTTAAAGGACAGAAAAGTAGGTGAGAAATGGAACATTAAAGAAAACACCTAGGTATGGAGAAAGCGTCAAGGGTTACCTGGTCAGCAAGAGTATTTGGAAAGCAAATAAAAGTAACACCCAAGTCTATTTTTAAACTGCTGAATCCAGGACGGAAGTCCTGTAAGGATTGGCCACAGCATCAATCATCAAATATAGGTACACTGGGTGTGTAGTCCCCCCTACACTTGATGTACCTATACTACCCCTTAATTCTGTTAGATGCTGAATTCATAAATGATAGCTCTAGATCGTTATTTTAAGAGGCAAAATCAGAATTCAAGAGGGTTTTGTGCATATATTTGAAACTACAACACCTGCACGAAATTCCAAAGGCCTCTCTGACCATAATTCCAATTCTTCCGAATACAGAACATAAAAAGGGCCTCAAGTAAGTAGCAGTGGAAGAAGACACTAGTTAAAGATGCTGGAAAAAAATGCCTTAAAAAACTGGCTTATTAAACAAATAACAAAACACGTGGGAGGTATTACACATAGTCGAAAGCAACATAGGATTTAGTAATCTATCATCATTTAAACTAGTATTGATGATTAAAAATAATAAACTAATAAATTACACTTGTCTGCAGAATATAATAGCTCTCTTCTTTTAATATCCAAGCCTTGTCTGTACAGAGAACTTATCCAAGCTTCAGTTATTGGTGGTTTTTAGTAACTGAAGAAAGGTCTTTCAAAAATACCAAATTACTGAGTAATATCTATGCAAAACTCTAATGCTGTAGATGTCTACAATACAGAACAAACGAATACTCTAAGGAAATACAATGCTATTGTATCAGAAGCTGTATAATTGAACTCCACATCTAAATTTGTACTCTATGGATATCGTTGAGTCTACAGAATGACTTTATGTTGAACTGGGACCATGTGACAAACTGGGAATAAATTGTCAACAGACTATAATTCAAATAATTCTTCAGTGTTTATTACCCGCCCCCGCCCCCTAAAAAAAGAAGAAATAAATCTTTATAATATATCGGGGTGGGTTATCTTTATTAAATTTTGAGATGTGCATTTCGACAACAGAAGTATTGGTTGGCAAGAGCTTCAAGAATATAGCCTTATTAATCATTATAGAAAACTACAAATACCGTTGTGGCTGGACCTTTGAATTTCCTTTCCGAGAGCACATAAAAATATTCATAGATATTTCATTTACACTAAAGATAAATAATGAGTTTAAGATGACTCATGATGACAAATTAAAATGTCATTAACGTTTCCATCAAATTACTGTTATAAAAAAAAGCGCTTCGCATGTCGCTTTTCTTTTGCTTTTACGCATTAATTCGTTGGAATTCCCCGCAGAAATGCTTCACAAGTATAGAAAAAAATAGAGAGAAAGAAAAAAGTAAAATGGCATTTGAAGTAAGGATTTTTCAGTAGCATTCTTTTGACAATCTGGGAATGATTGCGAATTTAAAATCAAAATGGAAACGAGAACCGAAACACGCCGCTGTACATTCTCTAGGTCTATTCGTTAAAGGGAATGCTGGTTTACTTTATGGTTACAGTTTCTATAACAGCTAGCCGCTCGTAAGTCGAATTGTCATGTTGGTTAATTATTTAATTGTTCATTGCAATAGAAGCAGTTAAAAAATATATTATTCTTGTGTGTGGTGGATTTTTTCTTGGACAGTAAATTTATGATATCCTTGGCTATCCAAGAAAGGCAACAGCTCTTCTTTTCATCCAGAAAAAAAAAATCCGTAGGAGAAACGAGTGCCACGGTACCAACATTATATAGGGTTCAGTTCTGTAAGGTAAGTGTCAATAACATTTTTACAAGATTTGATTTGGAATTACTTTGTGTAAATAACTGTTTAGCCTATTAGCTACGTGGTTTTATGCATGTGAATCGCGGCTGTTGATAAGTTGCTGTGATATTTTTATGGAGAAATATATGCAGCTCTGTAAGAGGGGCCATGGCACTTGTATTTATGTATCTTGTAACAAAACAAATGTGATGTAGCCTACCTTCGTCAGAGCAATAGAAGTGAGATAGTTGGCTCTGATGCCTTCATGGCTGGTTAGGCTCTAGTACTTCTGTGTGATGGTTGGTCAAGTATGCTAGTTAGGCAAATGACCCTTTTTCGCAATAAAATCCCAATCATATGACAAATTAAGCTACTGTTCCCCTCTGATAAGTTAGGATCTGGTACACAAAAGTTAGGTTAGGAGAATTCAATAATGGTATCAACTAGTATAGTAAGGCTGCCGAATGGAGGGAGAGAAAATGTATTACTAGAATCTTGAAAACTTTCCTATTTTCCCAATTTATAACAAAAGGAATGCCACCAACACTAAGCTTTACAAATCCAGGTAAAAAAAAGTCGGACAAAAGTAACAATAATTAAAGGTGGCCAGTAATAAAGTCACAGGGAAAAAGTAGCCTAACTTAACCTAACCTAATGATCCGGCCACCATAAATTGGGATATTTTTTCCCCGTAATTTTTCCCTAGCCAAATTTGTGACGGTTTTCCTTTTTTTTTTTTTCCTAACCACAATTGTGACTTTTTTCCTGTGATTTTATTACCGGCTACCATGATAAACTTGTACTTGCCTCTGATTACCATAAGTGCCTCAGATCCCTATACACCACAGCTCAATCTACCTTGGAGGAACTATAACCCAACTAGCAATTTAAGGAGTACCTTAGCCCAAACCTGTTAACATAACCTAACTATTTAATCCTGTAATAGCCTTTCTGATACAATAATTTGAGTGTTATAGCTATGAGGATACCATAACTAACTCCAACATTATGACATGATTAGGATGTCATTAGGATGCTAAGATTTAACCTGTCAACCTAACTCAACTGTCTAATCATGAGAGTGCCTCGGTTTAATCTGACAAATTAACCCAATTTTTCCAGTCCAGAAGGTTTTGTAATCTAGCATAACATAACTATCTAGTTAAGAGGAGCCACAACCTGACCTGCTGGCATGGCCATTTTCTATAGTTGAGTGGTGCGCCATAGCTTAAACTCAGCATAGATTTACTATCTATGCAAAATATTTATCATAACCTAACCTGTTGCCTATTCAGTGGGGTGCTGCAGGATAACCTAATTCTCAGATACCCCACCCGACCTTGTCATAAGTTTGGCTGTGACTGTGTGACGTCATATTCATAATGGTGCTCTATATTGTTTAAAAGGATTTGTAGTAAATTTTGTCAGTTATCTATGGTCCAGTGTTAATAGAATCAATTGATAAAAATGTAGAGCACCATTATGAATAAAGTGACAGCCAAACTTATAACAAGTTAGGGTGGAGACCGTGCAGTATCATTTTTCCAGAGAATTAGGTTATCCTAATTCTCTGACGGGTTAGGTTATGATACATGTTTTGCGTAGATAGTAAGGTTATAATGACAGAGTAAGCTATGGTACACCACTCGACTATACAAAATGGCTATGATAGCAGGTCAGGTTGTGGCACCCCTTGACTAGATAGTCATGTTTCAGTGTGATGTAAGGATACAAAACCTTCTGTATTGGAAAAATTAGGTAAACCTTTCAGGTTTGAACTAGGCAGTTGAGTTAGGCTGACAGAGTAAATTTTAACATCCAAATGACATCATATTTCATGATGTTAGAGTTAGATACGATATCCTCATGGCTATAAAATTCAAGTTGTTGTATTAAGAAGGCTATAACAGGACAAGGTAGATAAGTTATGTTAACAGGTTTGAGCTAAGGTACCCTTAAATTGCTAGTTGTGTTCAGGTTCTGCTATCTGAGGTTTTCAGTTTATTTTTTTTATGTAAGTTATAATCACTTTTATATTCCTAACATCCGCAACACTTTTATAAGTTCCTAAAGCTTCTGTCCACCAGCTTTTAAAACATATTGATGTCAGTTCTCTACAAATCCGAATTATTAGTAGCCTACTGGAACTCTTGAATCATTCCGAGAAATAGGAGGCAGAGATGAAAAGACCGAAAAGTAAACAAAAATTGTTTTTACTGTTGCCTTCGGATGTCAGTTCTCCTTTCATTGACCATTCTGTAATTCACCTGATCTTAGCTTGTTGACATAGCCCTCAAGAAATTACTCCTAAAGTAGTTCATAGGTTGTCGTCCATAAATGACCGTTTGAGCATTACAACTTTTTTAAAAACAAGAAGGGAATTGAAGCCAACTGTTAGATATGATTGCTTTGTCTTATTTATTAGTATGCAATATTTATTTTATTCGAGCTATCATATGAAATGATAATCCCGTAATTTAGTAACAAACCTTATGTCTGTGTGTCAGCCGTTATGTTGACTCCAAGTTGATAGGATTCTTATTAAAGATAATACAAATTCGTTTTATGACAATTATAAGGGAAACTTAATCCAGTGACATGATTTTTAATTAGGTCTAACTGGAAATCTGACGAAAATAGATTTATCTGATGGTAATCGAGATGCAGATTATTCTTAGTGATGAGTGCTCCTATTTTACATTTAATCTGTATCAGGAATCATCGTTGAAAACGCCACATTTTGCAAGTTACCCGGTCGTCTTGGTTAAATAATCGCTTCTCGCCATTCATAACCACACATTTATCCCAGAATACACATTTTCTGTGCTTCTTTTAGACAGTGAGGCCTCTTACTTTTTAACCGCAAGATGAAATCGTACTCAATGTTCAAGCTTAGGTCTGTGTGTGCATGTTTGTTGTGTGTGTGTGCGCTTGCTCGCGCGTGTCTGTACCTAGGTGTGTGTGCGTGAGTGTGGTTTTACATCGTAATTCACCTTTGGGGGTCGCCGATTAATTTCTTATGACACCTATTTATAGCTGTCTTTCGGATTTAATTCGGAAAGTAAAAGCCTCTGACCAAAGTACATAAATACGAAAATTAACGACAATCAAACCAGCAAATGACGCACGTTAGCAGTGTAACGCTTTTCTTAAAATGAACCCGTTTCCTTTTGATACTTTTCTCTGAAAACCACCAAGCATTGAGAATAGGACAGACCACAACGCAGAAGGGTCCCTTTCATTCATTAGCCTAAAGGCTGAGAGCCTTTTCGCTGAACGCTATTCAGAATCTCTCTAGCCAAATAGAGTAATGGTATAAAAGGCTCGAATTCACCAGTCACCGGGATGAAAACTTTTACAAATGATACAAGTCGGTATCACAAATGTTTCGACTTTAAAAAGGTCGTAATCGAGAAATGTCTTGTCAACACATTTTTCATTATAAGACTAATATTACCATACACAGCTTGGATATTTGTCCCAATGAACTTTGTTTTTGATTGGTATTTTTGCGGCTATCCAAATGAAGGGCAAAGCTATTACTTTATTAGTCTATAGTTGTGTCAAAGCGTCTAATACCATGGCGCTTGGACCATATCCTTCTCTTGTCCGGAAACTTTGTTTACTTCTATTCCTCCTTTTTTTTTAAGATTCGTGGAAGTCGTTTTCTGGACAATTTTTTTATGCTTTTACTATCTGTAAAAGTATTTTTATCTGCTGCGCTTTCATATTTTTTTTCAACATACATGTTGGCATCATCATATGGCTGTTGTTTTAACTCCAACACTCGCACGCACACATACCTTAGGGGAGGTACGTCAGTGCACCTCACGGGGTGCACTGTAGGCATTATTAAAAGTTCTTTGCAGCGTCCCTTCGGCACCTAGCTGAAACCCCTTTCATTCATTGTATTGTGCCTTCTTTCATATTATCTTTCTTCCATCTTGCTGTCCACCCTTTCCCAACAAGCATTTCATAGTGCAAACTGCGAGGTTTCTCTCATGTTACACCTTTTACTCGTTTTTACTCTTAATTACCTTTCCAGCGCTAAGTGACCTCGTAGGTCCCAATGCTTGGCCTTTGGCCTTAACTCTATGTTCCATTCCATTCACTTTCCTCGGTACTTCTCTCTGTCATAATGGAGCCTATTTCCGTTTCCAGAGGTACTGATATATTTTTCCACAGGTACTACGTTGTAAGCCATTTCTTCTGGTGGCAGCCGGGTCAGATCGGACCCGCCCTCAGTCTCTTGGTTCCTTTGTTGTTTCTTTCCATGTCTTGTCGTTTTTCTTTATTCTTGTCGCTTCACTTTTAAGTCTGTCTAATTGCCTCATTCAGGTAGAGGCTCTTTCCCACTTTCTGTTTCTCTTCACTCAAGAGCATTGCACGAAGACTGATATTGCTTTTTATTATATCATGGATCCAGTCAAGCAAGAATAGCATAGCTCTGCTCGATGCATAGCTCGTAAGTATACTAGGAAGCACATCTTAACAAATGGAAGTATCCATTGAATATAGAAAAATAAAATATTGATATCCATATGACTTCTTGTCTATATAAGGCTGTCATCTGATGGAGGCCGGCTAAAATAACAGCATCCATTATATTTCTTGGATGATTTTCCCTGTTGAGAAAAATCATGCCTATTCAACGATTCATCAAAATAGCGTCGCCCCCTGCCGAGCAGCAGCTAGGATTCAATCGCTATATACATTTTTCTGGTATCCCACTGGAGTTGATAGTCTGATTGCCTTTTAGTCGGAAAATAAACTTATCTTCCCTTTGCTTGGCCTTTTTTCCTGCCACTGGGTCCACAACCCTTTTGGAGCTGTTTTGAGGTAATCAAAATTATCTATACCTCAGACCTATGGCAGCAAGTAGAAGATTGTACCGCTAACTACTATCGCAGTTGATTGGTATATGGTAAATACACTGACCTAACTTATTGTGCTTTCTATTGGCCATAGGGTAAAGAGGGTCATCCAACAGTTAGTGGAATTTTCTCCAGTAAGTGCTCCACAGCCCTCCAATAGTCCTTTGCCTTGGGACACAAAGCTTTAAGATCCTAGTCTATTAGCACTTCCTAGGGTTGCAGTGTGCATGAAAGACCGCTTGTGTTCCCCTGCAGTAGCAAACAATTTAGTTGACTTTTGGTGAAAGAAAATTATACATAAAACTTTTGTTTTATGCTTGTTTAGGGCTTTATATATGTATGCATGTACGTATGTATGCATATATAATACATACATGCATTTATAAATACTAGCTGACCAACCCAGTGTTGCCTGGTTAATCTCTGAATGACAGCTGACAAACTCTCTCTCTCTCTCTCTCATTGCTTCAGTTCCATTGCCCCTTATTTGTTACATTTTGCATTTCACCACTTATCACCCCCCACCATTTTGCCAGGGCTGAACTTGGATTAGACTCTTAACATCTGTAGTTTTCGGTCATTTTTAAATGTCACCACCTTCCCACCCCTTCTCACGTCCCCATCCTATCAGGACTGAACTTGGACGTAAAGGTCATCAGGAATGTCACTATTCATCTCAGCAACCTCAAAAACCATGGATTAGACACTAATATCTGTATTTTTTGGTTATTTTTACATGTCACCAACTTCCCATCACTATTCACCCCTAACCCCCTCCACCCCACCTCCCTATTTGGGCTGAACTTGGACTTAAAGGGTTTCAGGAGTGTCAGTATTAATCTCAGCAACCTCAAAAACTATGGATTAGACACTAATACCTGTTGTTCTTGGTTATTTTTATGTCGTCCCCTCCCCACACGCCTTCTCACTCCCCTTCCCCGACTTGAAGGGCATCAGAATTTTCCCTATTCATCTCAGCGACCTCAAAAGCTATTGATGACACATTAATATATATCTGTCATTTTGGGTTATTTTTACATTCCCTTCTTACCCCTATCTCACTCCTCCCTATCAGGGTTGAATTTGGACTTTAAGGGCATCAGGATTGTCACTGTTCTTCTCGGCTACCTCGAAAACTATGGATTAGACACTTAATATCTGTCATTTCGTAATTTTTAGGTACCTCCTCCACACACCCCTTCTCGCTCCCCTCCTTATTGGGGCTGAACTCCCAAATAGGGAGGTGGGGGTGGAGGGGGTTAGGGGTGAAAATGGATGGGAAGGGTATTGGGAGTGTCACTATTCTTCTCAGGTACCACGAAAACTATGGATTAGACACTAATAGCTGTTGCTTTTGGTAACTTTTACAATTCATCCTCTTCCCACACCTCCCCTTTACCCAACCAATGGTCCAATTTCACTTTTGTTTTCACCAGACAGACACATTTTCTCAGTTATATATATATATATATAATATACAGTATATATATATATATATATATCATATATAAATATAATATATATATAAAATATATATATATAGATAGATATATAAATATATATATATATATATATATATATCATATATATATATATATATATATATATATATATATATATATATACTATATATATATAGATTCCTAATAATATAGTATATATATATATATATATATAATATATATATATATATATATATATATATATATATATATATATATATATATACTATACTACCTTGCCAACCCAGTGCCGCTCGGAAATCTGAATGACAACTGATAAACTCTCTCTCTCTTTCTTGTTAAGATTGTTGCTTCAATTACATTGCCCAGCATTTTTTACTTTTATATCTTACCACTTCTCACCCCTATGAAAAAGAGAGTAATAGTAGTGCAGAAGATAAGAGGCAATTCGAAAAGCTATTAGATATGCTACTAGAATACAACATTCAACAAATAAATCACCTGCCAACAAGAAAGGGAAATACTTTAGACCTAGTATTTGTGAACGAGATGAATTATGTTAAAGAAATAATAGTTTATAATGCGAGTATTTCAGACCATAATGTCATAGAATTAACAGTCCATTCCAAAGCAAGTGAAAACCGAGATAAGCAAGAAATGAAAAAGTGGGAAGGATATGGAAAATACAACTTCTACAGTAAAAATATAAAATGGTCAGAAATAAATGAAGAATTAAACAAAGATTGGGATAACATTTTCATAAGTGATGACATAAGGGTAAATACGGAGATATTATATTAGAGAAAATAGTGGATAAATATATACCGAAGAAGAAAAGTAAACATCAGTCATGCATACCAAGAGACAGAAGGATCTTGTTCCAGAAAATCAGAAAGTGGAAAAAAGGTCTTGCAAAAGAAAAAAATGCATGGAAAGTTATAGAACTAAAAAGTAAGATAGAAAATGCAGAACAAAAGATTATACAATCAAAAGAAAATGAAAAACGGGACTTGGAAGAAAAAAACCTATTAAATATCAAGCAAAACCCCAAACTATTATACTCATATGCGAAGAAGATGAATAAAAGAAGAATAGAAATAGGCCCTCTAAGAATTGAAGGGAGATAACGAATGAAAAAAAGGAAATTTGCAACATATTGGCAGAACGATATAAGAGAGAATTCACCCCTAGAATAGATAATGAAGATAATGATATAGAAGTAAGGGATGAAAATAGTGAATATTTAGCTGACATAGATATTAATGAAGCTGATATTGTGCAGGCTATTAATGAAATTAAAAATGGAGCTGCTGCAGGGCCCGATGGAATGCCTGCTATTTTGTTAAAGAAAGTAGTTCATTCTATCGCAAAGCCACTTGCAATATTATTAAGACAAAGTGTAGATACAGGCAAGATTTATGATGAGCACAAATTAGCATATATTACCCCTACTTTCAAAAGTGGATCAAGACTAGAGGCAAGTAATTATAGGCCTGTGAGTCTAACATCACATATTATGAAAGTGTATGAAAGGGTAATGAAGAAAAATATTATTAAACATTTAATAAAAAATAATTTGTTTAATAAAGGACAACATGGTTTCGTACCCGGAAAAAGTACACAAACCCAACTGTTAGTCCACCGTGAGAACATATTCAAAAATATGAAAAGCGGAAATGAAACAGATGTGGTTTATCTAGACTTTGCAAAAGCTTTTGACAAAGTAGACCTATATATTAGCGAAGAAAATTAGAAAACACAATATCGTGGATAAAGTAGGAAGATGGTTAAAAGAATTTTTACACAACAGAAAACAGATAGTTATTGCAAACGACGAGAAATCGGATGAAGCCAAGGAAATATCCGGTGTGCCACAAGGTACGGTGTTAGCTGCAATACTGTTTGTTATTATGATTGAAGACATAGACAGTAATGTTAAGGATTCGGTAGTGAGTAGTTTCGCAGATGACACAAGAATGAGTAGAGAAATTACTTGTGATGAAGATAGGAACGCTCTACAAAGAGACCTTAACAAAGTATATGATTGGGCAGAGGTAAATAGGATGGCATTTAACTCTGATAAATTTGAATCAATAAATTATGGAGACAGAGAAAGAAAGCTATATGCATATAGGGGACCTAATAATGAGACAATCACAAATAAGGAAGCAGTTAAAGACCTTGGTGTGATGATGAATAGGAACATGTTATGCAATGATCAAATAGCAATTCTGTTGGCAAAATGTAAAGCAAAAATGGGAATGTTGTTACGGCACTTCAAAACAAGAAAAGCTGAACACATGATTATGCTTTATAAAACATATGTTCGTAGTCCATTTGAATATTGCAATATGATATGGTACCCACACTATCAAAAGGATATTGCACAAATAGAGAGTGTACAAAGGTCCTTTACAGCTAGAATAGAAGAAGTTAAAGACCTTGACTACTGGGAAAGACTACAATCCTTAAAATTATATAGTCTAGAAAGGAGAAGAGAACGCTACATGATAATTCAGGCATGGAAACAGATAGAAGGAATAGCAGAAAATATCATGGAACTAAAAATATCAGAAAGAGCAAGCAGAGGTAGATTAATTGTGCCCAAAACTATACCAGGCAAAATAAGGAAAGCCCACAGGACATTAATCCACTACGCACCAGCATCGATAATGCAGCGTCTATTCAATGCGTTGCCAGCTCATCTGAGGAATATATCAGGAGTGAGTGTAGATGTGTTTAAGAATAAGCTCAACAAATATCTAAACTGCATCCCAGACCATCCAAGATTGGAAGATGCAAAATATACCGGAAGATGTACTAGCAACTCTCTGGTAGACATTAGAGGTGCCTCACACTGAGGGACCTGGGGCAACCCAAACAAACTGTAAGGTCTGTAAGGTAAGGTTTCCTATTGGGGCTGAACTTGGACTTGAAGGGCACCAGTAGTGTCTCTGTTCATCCCAGCGACCTCAAAAGCTATGGTTTAGACACTAATAATTGTAGTTTTTGGTTATTTTTAGATGTCACCACCTTACCAGCCCTGTTTCTATTGGGGCTAAACTTGGAATTAGAGGGCATTGGAAGTGTCACTATTCACCTCAACAACCTTGAAAACTACAAATTAGAGACTTAACATTTGTCGTTTTTGGCTATTTTTATAATCATCCCCTTCCCACCCCTTATCATCCCCTTTCCTGAATTTGGATTTAAATGGCATCATATGTGTCACTGTTCATCCCGGTGGCCTCGAAAACTCTGGATTAGACACTAATATCTGTCGTTTTCAGTTATTTTTATTTTCAACCATTTCCCACCCCATTCCCCACACCCACCCTCCAGTGCCAGTGATGTCTTACCCCAACACTATTTTTTTCTCGATGCAAAGTTATATGTATACGAAGATTGGTTAAAATTGCTCAATGCATGTAAAAGTGTATGTGGCACAGACACACACACACCCATTTTTATATATATATATATATATATATATATATATATATATATATATATATATATATATATATATATATATATAGAAGATGTAATATGTATATGCATATATATAGATGTATATAATGTGTGATACACACACACACATATATATATGTAAATATTTATATATAAACTTATTTAGCACGTTTTGCAGCCAGCTTTCTAATGAAAGTATTTCGTAGATAGAAAAGCTCCCCTTATTCCAGTCTTTGGTGTTCTCATAACAAATTCCCCAAGATGAACTTCTGTGCGGATAAACAGTACTTGCCGATATTTTGTTGTGTCCTTTGTGATTTATTCAATTAATTAAATAATTATACTTGTAACTGCAAAAGATTTTTAATGATATCTATGAATTCATAATGCAAACTGTATGTGCTATGACAACTATGCCATTTTTAAATCGCTAAGATATGATCGAGTGCGATATATTCATAAGTAATGGATAAAGTGCAGCATCTTCCACAATGTGGAAAAGGAAGATAGAAAAAACAACTATTTTCAGAAATACAATGAAAATATGATATGAAGCTAGTAAAGAAAGGAGGGAGATGGGTCGCGTAAACATTGCAGCGAAAAAGATAGTGAGGAGAGAGAGAGTTCCTAATGTAATCCAAAATTTTTAGAGAAACGCGTTTTTTAACATAATGATGATATGAAAATGTTCAAATTTTTACAATCTTCTGTATGGTCCAAATTAGAACAGTGAGAAGCGGAGTATCTATATAATATATAGAAAAGGGAAAACATATCCAAGAAAAGACCAGGAAAAGGTATAAACAATGACTGTTTCTAAAGCCACGTCACACCGCAAGTTTCTGTACCCAGGTTCACCGTCAAGCAAAGACTGGCTACGGGTACGGGCGCGACGACTGCGACCTTCAACAAACAGCCAGCGGGCAAGCAGCCGAATTGTTAGTGCTTGTAGCCAAAGGATGACACTGCTGGACGTTGAAGTTTAATGCGCTCTCTCTCTCTCTCTCTCTCTCTCTCTCTCTCCTGCTGCTGCTGCTGCTGCTAATGAAAACAGGTCTCCTCTCCGTAAGTGGGCTAGAGTTTTTGCATTGTCCAATCTGCCTCTAGCTGCAACCTCTTTCATTACTTTTACTGTACCTTCGTTCATATTCACTTTCTTCCATCTGACTTTCCAACCTCTCTAACATTTGTTTCATAGTGCAGCTGTGAGGTTTTTCTCCTATTACACCTTTTTACATTTTTACAATCAATTTCCCTTTCAGCGCTGAATGACTGCATAGGTCCCAGCGCTTCGCCTTTGGCCTAAATTCCATACTCCAGTTCCAAGAAGACCATACTTTACCTTTTTGCCGGCGTTTCGTTTTTTAAGGCTAAGTACGTAATGGTTTCGAAAAACCACCATATGATTAATAAATTTATTCTAAAAACAAGAATGTTTATTGTTATCGTACTGCACCGCCGCGGCTGCTTACTGCTCCTGTTGCTGCCGACTTAGGCTTGGTTTACACATACAACCACACGTTTGCTATCATTTTGCAGTTATTGAGTGGTTTTGCTATCGCCTGAAAGAAACCACTGTATAGTGGTCGATTGAAGTCCGCTTAACACAGATGGACGCAGGCATTCAAGCAAGTATCAACCAGGATTAACAGAGTACTCTAATCCTGGTATCAACATGGATTTTGAAGTGGCAGTTATGATGTCGAAGAATGAGATGTCATAGGAAGAGGGTGTTTTGGGTCCATCCAATTATTGAAATTAAAACTGAGAGCCCATTTCACATGATTTATCCAAAATTGCGAGTATATGGACATAAATTCTTTAATCACTTTAGAATGAGCAAAAACACAATTGATTATTTATTGAGTTAACATTGCATATATAAGTAAAATAGGAAAAAAAAAGTTTTTAACACGTTTTCATCAAAATGCACAAAAAAGTCTAAAATAAATTTTTTTCACAAACACCAGGATTTTCTTACCATTAATCATGTTTACAAACCTAAAAGTGTGGGCTCCAAACATGAAGGAAATCCTACAAGAGATATAAAAAAAAGTATATTTCGTGTCTTGTAGTATTTCTTTCCATCTTTGGAGCCCACGCTTTTATTTTTGTAGACATGATAAATTGTTAGAAAATCCCGGGGTCTCAAAAAATTTCTTTTCCACTTTTTATTGCATTTTAATAAAGGCGTGTTTTAAAAAAATTTCCTTATTTATACTTTTTAGTTGACAAAAAAAGTAACTGATTTATGATTGTAGCTAACGAAATTGATATTCTGTTGAGCCAAATGAGGTGTGAAAATCCGTAGAGTTATAAGATTCTGGGTGAGGTTACTTTAGGGTCACTAGAGATCACTGCTAATCTACTGATCATATAAGGTTGTAACCAACTGCCCACACTATAACAACTGGTTTGTGGTGTGTTGTGGTCTTTTTGGGGTACGTGTGAGCCTAGACTTACTAAAGACCCGCAGTTCTGCTCTGGTATGGATGGTGCCATAGGCCTTGTATGCAGAATTTGCTTATTGAGACCACACACACACACACACATATATATATATATATATATATATAATATATATATATATATATATATATTGCACAGGGAGCAGGAACAAACATGGCGAAGTATTTTACACTTTATTCCGACGAGTTTCGCATTCGGCAGAATGCATCTTCAGGGTCTGTATAATAAATAATGACTAATATAAATTAAATTGATTTTTAAAGTCTAAAAATTATTTACAAACTAGTTAAAATGAAAACCGAAACTTCACATAGATAAAAATACACTAACAATTGATAAAACAACACGAGAAGTTAAAAGCACATACGTTAGTTAAAAGTTCAGATGGAAAGTTAAAACTAAATAAATAGATTAGTAAAATACAAAGTTAAAAAATATTTGAGGAGCACTGGGGGTCGACCTACCATGGTAAGAGATAAATAAAAACTAAAAGAATGTACACAGAAACATAAGCTTAAGAAAGAAACAAGGGGGTGGAGGTGGTCTGGTTGTTCAACTGCGGAACAAGTTGTTTAATAAAAAGGCTCTCCAGGATCAACAGTTCATTTGGGCTGGAGGTTTGACCAACATTAATAAAATCCTCATATTTAATATCAGCTTTACATTTTTTGCTATGTTCACGCATACTGGACTGTTCGGGATTTGACATTGAACATCCAGTACGGAAACTAACTCCCTTGTGGCAGTCTATGCGAACCCTCATCATCCTCTGAGAAGAACCCACATAAGTTCCCAGACTACATCTGGGACAAGAATATTTGTACACTATACCAGAGGACATGAGGGGCATAAACGATCTTTAAATTTAAACATGGATCTAATTGTTAGTGGATTGACCGGAATGAGTTTTACCTTTAATGCGCCAAAGTATTTTTGTACAATTTTTGTAAATTCGGCCCTAAAGGAATCATCTTGTAAATATGGGAATCGGGTATAAAAAGGAGGATTGGAACATTAATTTCATTGGTGGTGGTGCAAAACTCTTTATTAAGGACCTTGTAAATAATTCTGTTGACGAGCTCGGTGGGAAAGCAGTTATCGTTAAAATATGCTAAAAAAAAGGCAATTTCTTTATGAAATACGTGCCAGTTAGACGTAAGGGAGACGGCTCTATATACAAGGGTAAAAATGGAGTTAGATTTAAAATTACTAAAACAAAAGCTATGAAAATTCGTTCCCAAACCTGTAAATGTCTTTTTCCTAAAAATTGTAGTGTTAAACTTACTGTTTTCACGAAATACTTCTACATCTAAAAACGGAAGACGGTCGTTCATTTCACTTTCAAGGGTAAACTTAATATTTGGGTGATATGAATGAAAGAATTCTAAAAATGCATCGCAATCAAAATTACGCCTGAAAAGGATGAAGGTGTCGTCAACGTATCTTTTATAAAATAAAGGACGGAAGGAAAGAGGGCACTCGTCCAAAAAGCGCTCTTCCAGCGAGCACATAAAGATATTGGAAAAGGTAGGACCTAACGGAGACCCCATAGCCATACCTTCCACTTGTCTATATAAGTTATTGTTAAAAATAAAGGCGGTGTCCAGCACCGCCATTTCTAAAAGAGACTTAAAGGTAGAACGGTTAAAATTGTGAAAGTACGAATCAGGTTGGGGAAATAACTTGTCTAAAATTATGCTAATGGTCTCCCTAACAGGAACATTGGTAAAAAGGGATTCAACATCAAGGTCCTTAATAAAGAGTTTTGCACCAACACCAATGAAATTAATGTTCCAAAGCTTCCTTTTTATGCCCGATTCCCATATTTACACGATGATTCCTTTAGGGCCGAATTTACAAAAATCGTACAAAAATACTTTGGCGCATTAAAGGTAAAACTCATTCCGGTCAATTGTTAGTGTATTTTTATCTATGTGTGAAGTTTCGGTTTTCATTTTAACTAGTTTGTAAATAATTTTTAGACTTTTCAAATCAATTTAATTTATATTAGTCATTATTTATTATACAGACCCTGAAGATACATTCTGCCGTATGCGAAACGCGTCGGAATAAAGTGTAAAATACTTCGCCATGTTTGTTCCTACTCCTGCTCCCTGTGCATTTTATCACTTTGGCTGACTCGCCTGCTTTCTCCGTTCCGTTCATATTTATATTATATATATATATATATATATATATATATATATATATATATATATATATATATGTGTGTGTGTGTGTGTGTGTGTGTGTGTAAATATAAATATATTGTATAATATATGCATTATATATATAAATTATATATATATCTGTGTGTATATAAATATATTGTGGTTATACCTATATATATTCATATGTATATATTAGAGATGTATTGGATGTCTGAAAATGGGATTCGCGGATGTGGATATCAATTTTTTCACTTTTGTATAAATCTGCATCCTCATCCCATCTGCATTGACAATTTCTTAACATCCGCATTAGCATTACAAGCAATATCTGCTGCCGCATCCGCAGTTTGAGAATGAGGATATCACCCCCTGCTCAGTGTTCAATAGTTCATACTCATACATTGTGTGTAAAAGTAGATTTTTTCTAAATATGGCATTTTTGTTTTATTATACAAGATACACAATTACACATTTCATACAGCATATAGTGAGTAGCTCTGTTAAAGCATATATATACGCATGTTTATGTAAATTAATGTCATTTACAGCAGTAGTAATCATAAAGGCAGTGTATTACATTTTTCAGGAAACTCTCTCTCTCTCTCTCTCTCTCTCTCTCTCTCTCTCTCTCTCTCTCTCTCTCTAATGCGAAGAATAGCTTTGACTTTTGTTGCCCTTATCATTCAGTGAGCATGAAATACCTTGTACGAAGACAAGTAAATTGTTCGCGCATAGCTGTTATTGTTTGTGCGTTCATATGAAAGTATACACACACAAACATGAGTATCACCTGTTTCTACTTCCAATTAGTGCATCAAATACTGTGTGGTAACACATAATTCTGAATTATTTGGCCGAAAATTGTCTACCAATTAAAAATATTTAAGTTATGTAGATTTACAAAGTATCCGCATCTGCAAGGGTATGGTCGTAGGTATAGAGAGGAGATATTAGACAACGTATAACAGCCAAAGCAGTCTGTGACGTGCACTGCCTGGCACCGTTGCTACGCAATCTCTCCTATGTAAACAATGGTGCAAACCCTTACAAACAATCTTATGGGAAACCCTGTACTCTTTAAAACGTGTTTTCTCGGATGTCCGTCAAAACTGTCAAATGATTTACGCACCATTTACTATATACACTATGTACTGTATACAGAAATAATATTTCATTTTGCTGGTATTATTTCTTCTATGGTTAAGCTATAAAGTTTTGTAGATATGGCAACTACATTATGGTTATTTTCTCAGCAGTCTTCAATTATTGATAAATTATCTTGGCAGCATTTACCATGGACAATGTGTACATGTAGAAATGAAAATTTTTATTCTGTCTTTTGTAGTTTTTAAACACTTGAGCAATATAGTTGACCAATTTGTAGACGTCATGTGCCTTTCTTTCCACCATAAATTTTCAGTCCTGTTTTACTCTAGAGGCATAACTAATTATCGTTCTTTATTCATGGGTCAAATTGATACAATACGGTAAAATAACTGTCATCTACAACGCTGTCAACCCATAATATAAGCTTCAGCCATAGGCATATATTAATATTAGTAATAGCCTACTATGAGATTCACAGCCGGTGTCCCTGTGTACTTCCGGAATAATATTTTATCCACGTACCTAACAAAGATGACACTTGTCACAGGGTATTTTACATCCCCACCTAATTTTTGACTGTATTCTGTATTACGAAAGTTGCATAATTCTGGTAATTATAAGACTAACACCGACGTCTTGTAGGCATCACCAGCAAACTCAGAGGAATGTCTTTCGAAGATAAAATGACCTAACTTATAACGTCTTTAACTTGCCTTCCTCTCGATGGATAATTGGCTATTCGTGAAAGTCTCAACCTCTGGTAACAATGAAATACAACAAATACTTCTTGTTTACACTTTGTAGTAGTATTAGTATATAGGATTTATGCCATGAAGTCGAGCGCTACTATTCATTTACCTGTTCAAGCTTATGTAGGATTTGCTACGGGCCTCCTCACTTCTAAATAATTGTGCAAGTCGAATCACAAAAACTGTCCTGCAACCACGGGGACTGACTTATCATAGCCGCCATTCTTGAAGCCTTGACAAGGTTCGAATATTCATTCAGAATTTCAGAGACAGCTGTTTGTTGTCCTTCACCTTGTGGGAGGAGTCGAGACGTCATATGCTTACGTCACGTATAACTTTGAACACATTAGTGTGTTCCGCCACTGGCTTCGGTTGCTTTATTTTACTCTTATGAATATACTTTTTCTAATATAAGTAATAAAGAATGCTGCCGAAAATTAGGTAGGGATGTAATAAGTAATATCTTTGTCGAATGCACAGGAAAAAGTTATTCCGGAAAAACACTGGGACAAAGGCTCTGAATCTCATAGTAGTTTCAATAGCCTGACACCTGTCGGCCAATATTCACTAGTGACTAGTGTGTACTGTTGGTTGGAATGAGAAGTGAAACAAGCTCATCTAGACAAGCTCACAATTAGGGTTTCCAGACTGAGCCCGATTATAGACCCCGGGATTTCGTAAAATTTAGAAAATCTGACATTTCCCGGGAAATACAAAGCATCAGTGGCTTGGATGGATTGGTGTTTGCTTCTCACCTCGGTGGTCGCGGGTTCGATTCTCGGCCATTCCATTGAGGAGTGAGAGATGTGTGTTTCTGGTGATAGAAGTTCATTCTCGACGTGGTTCGGAAGTCACGTGAAGCCGTTGGTCCCGTTGCTGAATAACCACTGGTTCCATGCAACGTAAAAAACCCATACAAACAAACAAGCTTCCAGTGCAATTATTGTTAGGGGGTATATATATAAAGCTGTGTAACATGTCACAATCTTACTAACCTGTAATTCAACATATTTACTGCTTACGTCAGGCTAGCCTG
>NC_087213.1:37528835-37560249 GCF_015104395.2 Macrobrachium nipponense
ACGAACTTCTACTTATTATTTTTCCTGTGGTATCCGCATATATATATATATACACACACATATACATACCCACATAAACTAAGGAATATTCATGACATTATGAAAAGGTGAATACTTAAACTGAGATGGAAATTTTTAAGCAGCTTATATCAGTGTACCAGAATGGATAAAATTACAAATTAGCAAGATGCATCAGTGTTTTAGGAGTGAGCAAATAGTGTGAAGTACTACTACTATCCATTTCAGATCCGATGTGGCATCGTTTTTCTGGAATTTCTTCAAGGCTTTCAGTCGGACAGTGATGACATTCCGCCGTAATTTGTAATGTTATAGGAGTTACTCAAATATATATGCTTTAAGAGTTTACTTTTTAGATTTTACGTTGTAGTCAGTTAGAACCCAAACACCTGAGCACAGGTGCGGATAAGTCGACTTACCACCCTCCTCCCCCTCATCAGTTCCCTCCTTCCCCAACCATCCTTCTATTACTCCTCTTCCCCCTCCAATTCTCCCACCCCTTCTCTCTCTCTCTCTCTCTCTCTCTGAATTACACAACACACTAAAAAATATAAATACATACAGTGTACTTTATCATATCACATGATTTTGCCACATTATAACTCAAATGTGTATATTCCAACAATGTGTTGCCTAAGAATTGTCTTGGGAAATTATATTTGTTTACCTCAGATTGTAAGTATGTGTGTGGTCGTTTTTCTGTGCCTGTTGTTCGGTTGTTCGTATAGTGTGATGAGATAAATTGGGCATAATTATTCTACAATTAGATGGTGTTAGTAAAATTATAAAATAATCAATATTAGTTACAGAATTAATAGATAAAGATACACACAAGAATTCATAATAATTTTAATCGTCATAGGTGTCAAGGCATAGCTCATCCTCATCATCGCAGTCAGAAGCGACAATGACGGGTTCCACTCTTGTCATGGCTATTGTCAGAGGACCAAAAAATCTTCGTCAAACTGCTTGGTTCGCCGAACGGCACCTTCCCAAACGTCACGTAGATATGTTCAGCAATATGATCAACCAAGAAAGGAAAGCTGGTGCACTGAAAATAAGTCTTAACAGGTAATTATTAACCATAACACTTTTTATGTATAGCTTTGTGCAACAACTTTCACAAAAAGACAATTTGTAGTGAATTATAGTGATATTAATATCGCGGTAACTATCATCAAACCCAAGTGTTCCTAAGAATTCAATGACAATTTGTAGTGAAATTATAGTGATATTAATATCGCGGTAACTGTCATTAAACCCAAGTTTTCCTAAGTAATCGCTTAGGGGGGAAACCGATTACTGAGGAACACTTGGGTTTGATGATAGTTACTGCAACATTAATAACACTATAATTTCACTACAAATTGTCATTGCTGCCAAAGTTGTTGCATAAGGCTATACATAAAAAGGGTTAAGGTTAATAATTACCTGTTAAGACTTACTTTCAGTGCGGCAGCTTTCCTTACTTGATTGATCATATTGAAAAGTCTGAGGGCAATTGCACGCTTGTACCCATTTTGCGCGTCCAAGCGAATTGGCCGTGGGGGCAATGTGATTGTAGCGCACGTTGTACCCAGCGGCAAGCCACTTTCCGCGATCGCATGCCAATGAACATTTATAATGAACTGCTCAAATACTGGATTCAAAACTGCCAACCGAGCCCAAACAGTCATCTCCATTAACCATCGATTCATGACTACACCCAACATTTCTGTTGTTAAAGTATTAAACAAAATTACTATAAAATAACTCTGTGTAAGACTTTTTAATCTCCCTTGTGCAATTGAGAGAGAGAGAAGGGAGTGGGAGAATTGGATGAGGACGAGGAGGATGGGTGTGCGAAGGGAATGATGGGAGCTTGTTGGTTGGGGAAGGGTGGTGAGGGCGGTAAGTGACTTATCCGAACCTGTGCTCAGGTGTTTGGGTTCTGACTGACTACAACTTACAATCATAAGAGTATATCCCTAAAACATATAAATTTGACTAAGTCCTATAATATTACAAATTACGGCGGGTGTTGTAAGCATTGTTAGAATGTCATCACTGTCCGACTAAAAGCTTTGAAGATATTCCAGAAAAACGAAGCCACACAAAGTCTGAAATGGATAGTAAATTTTAGCTTTATAATAACAGATCAGTGTTATCTAGAGGGAAAAGGAGAAATAGAAAGAAATACATAACATTTTCAGGCGATATAGGGAGAAGCACTGGCATTTGGCAGAGAAAGAGTTATACTAAATATAACTTAAAATGAAGAATTAAAGAATGGTATGTTATGCAGAGTGAGAATACTATCTAAAGCCCTTTAAAAGATCTGACGAAGCACAACGCTCACAGAGATGCCAAGTGCCCTAACAAGGCCCAAATCTGATGGAAACACAAGAAAGGTGAGAGAAGAAAGGAACTTGAGCTCCATCCCGTAAGGAGAAAGTAGCGCTCCTCTTGGAATACTCTCCGTAGGGGGGTAGCGCCGCCAGTACACCACACGGGCTGCACTCTAGGCATTACTAAAGGTTCTTTGCAGCGTCCCTTCGGCCCTTAGCTGCAACACCTTTCATTCCTTTTGCTTTACCTCTATTTACATCATCTTCCATCATGCTATCCACCCTCTCCTAACAATTGTTTCATAGTACATCTGCGAGGTTTTCCTCCAGTTACACCTTTCAGACTTCACCACTCAATTTCCCTTCCAACGCTGAATGACCTCATAGGTCCTAGTGTTTGGCCTTTGGCCTAAACTCTATATTCCATTACATTCCATTCCATCCAAGGATAAACAAAAAATTAAAAAAAAGAAGAAAGGCAAAATAAATTCTAGAAAATGATATGAATCATTATTTCCTTTGTATATTTAAAAAAGAAAAAACATAAGTGACTGTTACCTGCAAGAAAGGATGGCCCGGGGTGAAGCTGGAAATGGCAGGATTGACGAGATGATCGTCCTGCCTCGGAATCCAGTTGGTTGAGCTCGGGTACGGCCTCAGGGTCACGACATCAAGGTCAACGTAAGTGCCACCGTAACGTCTATGGAGTTCTGTCCGAGTGACGTCATTGAGAACGGTCGGTGCCCATTCTGGTGATGGAATAGCCTCCGGTTTACAAGTTTTTTTGTCTTATTATTATTATTATTATTAGTAAGTTTTTTATCACTCCGGAGGACGAAATTGTCCTGAGATTAAAGTGGTTTTGATGATTCTATAGGGTGATCAAAAAGTTCGTGTGCACCTAATTTTTTATAATAAAGTCCTGCGTGGCTGTTTTTATTATTTTCTCTCTTTAATTATTTTGCTGTTTGATCGTTAAAAAAATAAAAGCATTCGAATTATTAATAAATTACATTTTGTTTTATTTCAGGTCTTAACTAAGGGTTATGCTGCCACTCAAGTGTCGTATCATAAAACATTAGGTGCACGGGGGGGACTTCTTGATTACCCTGTAGTTAGCTTTTATTTCAGGAATGAAGACGTCAGAGATGTATGTTGCTGTAGCAAAGGTGCGTAAAGAGATCGTGAGGCAATTGAAGTCATTATGGAGGTCTCCCGTCAAAGAAAAAGTTATTCACTTAAGCCTGAACTATGATTAGCGATTGGCTATTCATCACTAAATGATTAGTCTCTCTCTCTCTCTCTCTCTCTCTCTCTCTCTCTCTCTCTCTCTCTCTTCTTCAAAATAATAATTCTCAATTACATGTACCTTGGCGAATCAACCACATCCTGTCTCCATGCCATGACTTCAGAGGTGGATGACTGAATACTTCATCCAAATCCAACCAAGAAATCGTCAGGTTAACGGATTTCCTCAGTATCTATAAAATCACAGGTGACGACCTTAAGAGTTTAAAACCATTTTATTAAAGAACCAAACTTATTCTTTCCCACATATTTTTGTGAGTTTTTCTACATTCATGAAAAGCTTTTTTTTTTTTCTTTCTTTTTCTTTTTTTACTGAGTAATTTAAAAGAATATTACCTCTATGACGGGATGATCGATGTTAACTGTTGGCGTTGTTAAAAGTAACTGTATCGGTCTGTTTGGGTGATGTCGTCTGGCACTCTCCAAGGCGCACCCCTGGAAGGAATAGGCCTATCAACGGTAGTTAGGTTTACAGGTGCGTTCTCATCTGTCGATAACACGGGTTTACCAAGGTTGACGATAAGTTGTTAACTCCGTAGAGATGTAGAATCATCAGTGGACTGCATGGGGGTGCACTGTAGGCATTACTTAAGGTTTTTAGCAGCATGCCTTCGACCCTTAGCTGCAACCCGTTTCGCTCTTTTTACTGCACCTTCTTTCATATTCTCTTTCTTCCATCTTACCTTCCACCCTTTCCTAACAATTGATTCATAGTGCAACTGTGAGGTTTTCCTCCTGTTAAACCTTTCAAACCTTTTACTGTCAATTTCCGTGTCAACGGTGAATGACCTCATAGGTCCCAGTGCTTGGCCTTTGGCCAATAATTCTATATTCGATTCAATTCAAATTGTCAATATGATCACGCATTGACGTAATGCTGGTAATCATAATCTTCTTTCCCACCGTTATCCCTACACTAAGGGGTCGGTTGCCTGATGTGCCTTTCCTTACAACATCAGGCATGGTTTATTATTTGGCAAAGGGGGATTACGACCGCATGCCCTTGCTGTCATCAACCACAGTTATTGGCGGTGGGTCTAGCCTTTTACTAAAAAATAAGAGTGCAAAGGAGCAGTTTCCACAGTTATTGGCAGTGGGCCTAACCTTATCTTTTTGTATCAACTATTTGTGGGGTTCCTTGATAACTCCTTTGCACGATTAACTCGGTTAAATGATCAGTTTCCCGCTGTCCACTCCTCTGCAGTTCCCTGGTGTCTCAAGAACTGTCTCCCACGGCTTGTCAGTCTTCCAACATACGAGTATTTCCTCATCCACATTATGATTACCAGCATCCCACCCTGTGGCAGGGGTGCAAGCATACTACCACCGTAGGTCATGCGTGTCGTACAAGGCGACTAAAAGGACAGCTACTGCCGCCACAGGGTGGGATGCTGGTAATCATAATGATGTTATGATGAACAGGTGTGACGTGGAAAAGATGATGAAGAATTTAATCATAATTCCGCAGGGAGTTGAAAGAACCAAATGAGTTGGTAGGTGTTCTTTTTCAACTTGCTCATTTTGGTATGATAAACAGCGGCTTTACTCGAAATATAATGCTGAATTTGTGGTAACAAGTGTATTTTGATGCATGTTTTGTTATCAGGTGTACCTGACATCTTTGATATTCAGCATAGTCTTTACAATTATGATAAATAAGTTTACTGGATTCAGGCTTCTTGTCTCCATGAGCCTGGAATAACGGTCGTCATCCTCGTCAGTAGCATCTAATGAACCTTGGGCATGTTTCGTTCCTACGTTGCTGAACTGCGTCATAGAAAGTTGTAAATCTAGATAGAACAAAGGGAAGGGATCTTTCTTGGATAGTGACCCACTGAGGGTTTTAACTCGGTGTGCATACACCCTTGCGGCGTGTTTAGTACAAGCCCGTTGGGGATTTTCGTAAAACATAAACAAAAGACTTTAAATATGAAGATACTAACCCTTAAGAAATGTGAATCCCAGATAACGAACCCCGAAAACCTAAGGGGGTCACCACCTTGGAAAGATCCAAGGGAAGTATACGAAATATATTCTTAACTCGTCTATTTCCCCCTCCCCCCGTCAGTGCACCTTTACGGGGGATAGTGCCGTCAGTGCACCTCAATCGGTGCAATGTAAGCATTACTTAGGGTTCTTTGCAGCGTCCCTTAGCTGCAACTACCTTCATTCCTTTCTTTGTTCCTCCTTTCATATTATCTTTCTTTCATCTTACTTTCCACCCTTTCCTAACAATTGATTCATAGTGCAACTGCTTTGAGGCTTTCCTCCTGTTACACCTTTCAGACCTTCTTGTTGTCAATTTCCCTTTCAGCGCTCAATGGCCTTAGTTGCCCCAGTGCTTGACAATATGCCTAAAATCTATAAATCAATGTTCCTAGTTGGACGGGTCAGTTACGTGCTCGACTACCGGTCTCAGGGTCCGGGTTCGATTCCCCGCTCTGCCAACGCGAAATCAGAGGAATTTATTTCTTCATGTGGTTCGGATCCCACAATAAGCTGTAGGTCCCGTTGCTAAGTAACCAAATGGCTCCTAGCCACGTAAAAATATCTGATCCTTCGGGCCAGCCCTAGGAGAGCTGTTAATCAGCTCAGTGGTCCGCTAAAACTAAGATGTATTAACTTTAATCAATCTTAACTCGTCTATCCTTACTTAATCGATAATTAAACATTATGGTTTCAGTAATTTGGTGTGATAATGGGGAAGGCCTCATTACGCGGAAATTCTACGTAAGGGATGGACATATCCCGTTCAGGGAGGGCATTTGAGTTAGGTAGGGTCTGGTGAAAGCTACTGCGGGAACAGATAACCTAATCCGATAAATGTCTTTGACAACCTTGATTTGCTTAAAAGAAGTTTTGATGACTATCAACAGTACCAAATAAAATTCGACTCAAGAACTCCTTGTTGAAAAAATGATACTAAGTGAACACCCCTATCCATGACTCCTGAAGCATTTTTTTTTCTTTACCTAAAATATACTTAACAAATAAAGAAATGACATGAAATGGAAATTTTGTTACATAGTGAAAAACCCAATAAAAATACATACTGTCATAGCAATGGAATTCTTGAAGATAACATAAGTTCTTTGAACAGAATGGAAGTGCATAGACGGAAATATGTTTTATACACCCAAACGCGCACGTTCACAAATAGTGTAGTATGTGTGAATATATATATATATATGTGTGTGTGTATATATATATATATATATATATATATATATATATATTATGAATTCGCTCTTCCTTAGAATTAATAGATTTTCATATTGTTAACCGAAGGGGAATTTTTCAGTCTATAAGAAATTCGTCGGCTCACGGAAGCGAACCATCGAACCAACAAATTGAGGAAGCACAGTGAAGCATTCTAGACCACACAACTACCGCGGTTTTATTATCGACTAAAAAACCCCTTCGGTTAACATATATGAAAATATATTAATTCCGAGTAGAGCGAATTACATATTAAAGGACATTTGCAGCTCGATGTATGCATATGAATCACGGTAATGTGATATGACTATATATATAAATGTGTGTGTATAATGTATATAGGTATATGCGTGTATGCATATATACGTACAGTAGTATATGCGTGTGTATATACACACACTTGATTGAGAGGTACATGGTATCGGATTGTTTTTATTGCCTGCTGCAATTAGTGAATTGCTTGCGTTTAACTATCTCGCTAATAGTTGTTTAGATAGTGACGGACAAACTGCGGCCCTCCACGGGTTTTGTGCGGCAAATTACAAAAAAAAAATTAAGTTTTTGTGACTGAACATATATAATTTACAGTTTATAAAATATAAATTAATATGCATGTGTTATACGTCAATATCCCATTTTCTGTACCAGTCTAGCTGCGCGTTTCAGACAGATGGAGCTTCAATTCTAATTATTAACTTCTTTCTCTACTGATGTCAATGCAGCACCTGATGAATTACAGCTTGAATTGTTGGACATTCATTCTGATCATTCATTGACGGAAATGTTTCACTTCCCACCATGAGTAGAGTTTTACAAGTCACCCTCGGTTTAATGTTTTCCATGTTTAAGAAATTTTGCTGCCAGATTATTCTCTCTTTTTGGATCCATTTACATCTGTGAGCAGAGTTTTTCCTGCGCATGAACATAAATAAATCTAAGGACAGGTCCGTGTTGTCAGACACAAACTTAAATCCAATGATGAGAATTTCTACCAGCAACCCAGTGCCAAACTGAACGAATAGTAAAGCAGATTTGTGACCAGAAACATTTTCCCCATTAAATTGCTTGTGCTGGATTCGAAATTTGTTTGTTTTTATTAACCATGCTGTCTATATGTTGTATTATCTTAAAGAGCACCGCCCGATTTTAAAAGGTGCGGCCCTTTGACTTTTCATGGCCCACTGATGCGGGCCTCTCTGAAAAGTTTGCCCACCACTGGTTTAGATAACTTGTACTACATGACTCGAAGGCTACTGTAGGAAGAGCATTGTGCCCAGTATCACAACGTCACTGCATGCCGGTCTTGTACAGATGTCGTCTGCCTCAGGAATTTGAGATATGTGGGCCCAGTAATGACTAAATTATTTTAAAATTGTGGTTTTATTTCTTATAGAAGACGAATTTACCCCACACCGATTGAGGTGGTACTACACCGGCGTCCTCGTACGAAACCCTCCTGTCTAGAAATTTCTCTCTGGCGGTGCAAAGGAAAGAACATGTCCAAAGTCATCTTCATTGACGTCTTTACTGAGTGCAACAAGTTACTTCTAATGCAGCACTTTGCACCAAGTGTCTGTATATACCAACATGAGGTTGACGTCAACGAAGGCATACGTGGATGGTAGCAACTCATCAATTCCTGTTGACCATTTTTCACCCGACATGTTTACTAAAAGCAACGCAAACATCGTTGTCAATATTATTTCGTACTTCTCTATATCAGCAAACGCAACAATATTTTCAGTCTCGTTAATAACCATCTGTCGCGCCTTAAAGTTGACCCTATCGTCATCTATTTTGGTGAGTGTCTTCGGACTTTTGAATTTGACCGAGGATTGTTGACCATTCAGTGCTAGAAATTATGAACATCCAACAGGTATCAAGCAGAAACCCTTAAAGTACATGAAATACACCAGGAAAACCATTATTCAGTACCAGCAGCAGTCATCAGGATGGATGAGAAGGGCGTGTGAAAGCGAACTTTTTATGTCGGATTTGTCCCATTCGGTAGACAACAGTAATAATTTATAATTTCCTACCATAAGACAGTGTGTGTAGGGAGAGCATAGATAAAATCCAAACTGTCTGAATTGCACTCGCTGCACACCAAAGCTAAGATTGTTAAGAATACTTCTAATGACGCTTTAGGCTCTCAAGAATGTCTGAAGTCTAAACCAAGATGGAATAAGATAAGGTGAGTTCCCGCGCATGGTGCCGGGAGCTCAGCTGTGCTCTGTGACGTCACCTGGAGACTCCTGAGTGTATATGTGACGCCGTCCTGTAGCTATGATCTGAACCATCAGCCTTATTGTTCATGCCTCGTTTTTGGATTCCTAACATTGCATTTCTGAAAGTAGGCTAATATTCATGTCTCTATGGCTATATTTCCAAAATACAAATACATATGATAAGGAATATAATAGCATTGGCAATAAAAATTTACGCATGACATAAGCTTTATGCCTAACATATCATTGAAAATCTTAATGCAATTAACTCTCTCTCTCTCTCTCTCTCTCTCTCTCTCTCTCTCTCGTTTCAATCAAGCGATTTTTCAAGATTACGGAACAATTTGTTTTCATCTAATTATACCTTTTCTATGGGATTTCTGCATTCTGTCTCTTATTTCAATCAAATAAATTTTCAATATTACTGAACAATAATTTTTATCTTTTTCACACTTTTGCTACGAAATTTTTCCTTCTTAGAATTTAATATTTTTATTCTAAAAGGAAGCCTACATCTAATAAAAAAGCTCATTACCTCCTCCGGAACATCAATATTGGCGGCCTTGAATATGTCAGTAAGATTTGGAACTGCTCCGACTCCTGGTTTAACAGCATCACCATGGAAAATTTTGAATAAATCTTCCATTTCTTATAGATTTTCTCTAAAATGATTAGGCGACCTATATAACACCTTTCTCTTTACATATGATATCCAGTCCTCGCCGGTTTCGTTTACATCAGCTGAGCCTAATGACGTATCCTTTATCTAAATTTAAACGCTACGAACACTTCCAAATAACTTAAGGACTCATTTCCTATCAGGGCTTCAGGTTCTATCTCTATTAAATTTTCTACTTGATCTTCCTGAGTCTCAGTCTCATTGTTAACAGGCAGAAGGTGCTTCATGAGACACGCAGAGATACACAACTCGGAATCTAGATCTTTGGGAGCAACATTTGAGTTTTGAGATGGACCACTTACATTTAAGCTCTCTGTAGTGACACAAGATGTAGCTTCATCATTATTACAAACATTAAGACCCTGACTGGTTAAACTATTGTCTCTACCCACTATGCATAACCTTATTCTATATTAAAATTCCAAAGGTGACGGTTGATCATGACAATGACCAATTTGTCGTATGAAAGAAAAGAGATGTTCGACTGTGTCTTGACATAGTCGAATTGTCAACATCCATACAATTCATGCAACATTTTATACAATCCTTTTACTGATTTAGATGAAATAATAACGCCGTTCTGGAACGGAGACATTTTGTCTTTCACTTTAGCATTATTAGCAAAATCAGTCATTTGATCAAGTATTTCGACTTAACGTGGACTGTTCGAGAAAGCATTTCTAACTTTCTTTACCAAATCATATTTCATGCACAGGTTCATCAAGTCAAATCCCATTTCGATTTGGTGAAAATATAAACGCATATGCTTCAGTAACTTGTGTGTGTATATATATATATATATATATATATATATATATACATACATACATTTTTCGTAGTTTATCCATATAAAATCAGGACGTATTTCGAAGCAACCAAACCTTTTTAATATAATTTAAAGCCCAAGAAATAGTATTTAAGCACACGAAAACATTTCTGAAAAATTCTCTCTCTCTCTCCATCCGATCTTCAGAGACATTCTTCCGATCGTGGTTAAAGATTTACTTGCATGAGAAATATAATTGATATATTCATATAATCTCTTAATTTTCTAAGTGAGCCTATTCATATACTGTTCGCTTAGTTGACCAAAATGCTACATGAAACATTCATATGCCTAGTAAATCAGGCTAAAGTGACGAGATATTAGTGATAGGCTAACCTGAAGCAACAGTAACATTATTATTAAGATTTTGTGTCGGTATGGCATCTTTAAGATTTCGGGCAGTATTTGAGCAATTCGTGCCCAAGGTTTCTGGCAAAATCATTGGGTTGGAAATGTGACGAACAAATTCGTGCAGTTTTGGCATTGATACCATCACTTCTTTTGCACATATTCACCCACTTCTTACATAGTTCTGCATCTTTTGGGAAACTGTAAAATCTCATTTTTTCACTTCCATCAGTTATATTGGTCTTGTAAGAATTGGAGCACCCATATATGGCACATATTACCATGATAAATCTGCCTCGCAAATGAAAACAAACATGTGAAAAAACGCGGGATATTTCCCGCCTATTTGTCGTCGGCCTGAACTCTCCAAGTCTCCAGGTGACGTCATGCGCATGAGCGTTGAAAACGGGACCTCTAGGTAACTCGCCTTATCTTATTCCATCTTGGGCTAAACCATGATGCCGAAAGGACACGAGGCCGAATGGACAAGAGGCCGAAATCCATGAAATCGAACGGACATGTAGTAGAAAGTTTATTATGCCGAACGGACATAAAGTTGAAAGGAAAGGGAACCCTTCGCCAAGCGTCCCTGTCTTAGGCCCCCTCCATACAGTCGAGCTTTGGTCGACGAACGTTGTCCGATGTGACGTCAGAAGCGGAGAAACCGCGGTTAAAGTCAGAACTTTACCGCAGTTTCTCCGCTTCTGACGTCACATCGAACAAAGTTCGTCGAGCAAAGCTCAACCGTGTGGACGGGGCCTTAGGCAGAGAACCAGCATTGCTTAGAGGCAATTCTTCCATGAAAATGTTGATTACACTGCTTGTCGCCTCTTCTGCCTGTTCGACTCTAGTTTTCGTAATATCCAAAGGATGTGAGTGATTTGAAGCACTGCCCAGTTCGGTATCATTTACAGTTCTGATTGTTGCACTGCACACTTCTCGTTTCTCACACCTTCATTATGCGGTATCCTTAGCTCTTTTAATAATGTGTGTATCCATTAAGAAGGAGCTTTTTGCCACCATGCGCTGTTAATGAATTCCTTGGGTAAAACGTTTTTCCTACATATTTCAAAAATTTTAGTCTGGGAAACGTCTCTTAGTATTAAATTATAAATTAATAGTTTGTCAAGACTAGACTCAAGAACTGTTATTAAATTTTAAGTGCCAGATTGGCGAATTTGTCATTAAACCTCGTAATTCTTTTTTTTTTTTTTTTTTTTTTTTTTTTTTTTCCTGTTGGCTTTGTGTCCCTTCGGCATCATGGGTTTGATTTTCTATTCTTCGGCAAAAGTGCATTCGGCACCCCGTCCGAGCACGATCCAGTACAGGCAACGGTTGGTGTCAACACAGGAATAACTGCAACAAGATGGTATCGTGTTTAAACCAAGATGCTTTTCAAATGCTATCTTTAGTCTTATTTTACAACACGAAAACTGTAAAATAACTTCCCATTTGATATTAGGGGACCTGAAAACAGTCTATCAAGAAAAAATTATCAAGATTTTGTGAGGGTAGGGATTTAACAATAGTTAAGATATACTTTATAATTCTTTCGAATGTCTACGCATATCTGTGTACGTGACAAATGAGTCCAGGTTCCGCAACCAGGACTGCAAGACACATTTTGCCAAGTGAAACTAGATATCACTACTACTTGAAGTGTTACCTAGAAGTCCTTCGGACAACAAGTTTGGTCTCGTTGGGCCGGATAATTTGCAATCAATCATATGACTGAAAACAACCAAAAAGGGGGAAAATTGTCCATAGTTGTGTAAACGCAAAAACTAAACAAATCATGCTTACCGTTTCATTATTATTTTGCCAACATAGTGTGTACTTATTGACGAACTAGAGTGATTAAGGAGAACTACTGTACAAGAAATTTTTTCCAGGTCATTCCTAGGATATAATGTACTATCACCGTTGTCAGCCATGCTGCCCGAATAGTTAAAAAAAAAAAATTTTATCCGATTCATATTAGTTTTAAATGGTCATAACTAAATTTAAAGGTATGTCTGCAGGAAGTCTGAGTTTTTTTTTTTTTTTTATAAGAACATTTGAAATTTGTGACCGAAATAATCATGAAACAGAGCCTGTAAAATTAAAGATTTTGATGGCCCTGCCGTTTACATGACAGTTCGTCGCATTGTCAAATCTTATTTTTTCACTAGTATTTACCAGCTCGTTATTATGCAAATTATCATACAAAAAACTATTCTTTCTTCAGTTTGATAATGTGAATATCTTTATACTTTTTAGATATAAATTTTCGTTGTAATAAGCTGCGTTCTTACACGCATTATTTCGGTAATCATGCGTATTAACAGAATCATTTCTCTGTTAGGTTTTCTTAATATAAAAGTTTAAAATTGAAATTACTTTTTCTTGTGAGAATTGAAGTAATTACGCAGAACCTCAGATCAGTCCAAGGTTTGAAGTCACTGAATAGTACTACACTCAGTCAGGCTTCAAACGCCAAGTGACTGATACAAAATTTCGAATGGGCTTATTGTTACAGCATTAAACTCAATATCTTTTCTTGAAGTCACGGTTACCTCTCTAGCAGTCAGGTAGTTCTGGCAGGAAGTTTTCACGAAGAAAAATGTGTCGGGCTTGAGGGGCTCCCAACGGAGTTCTTCCCTTGACTGCGATTTTCTTCGGTGCAGCTTCGGGCACAGATGCTCCAGCCAAGTTCCCGCCTCCGCCTTCACGCTGAGGCTCGAAGAGATTCGTCGATTCGCCGGTTGGGGGGCTTTCCAGTTGTTCGCTTTCGTTATAACGACTGTTAAACTGTAAAAAGCCTGAACAATCGTCCAACACAGAGCGAATTTCGTTAATTTTCTCGCTGATGCCCTCCGCAACAGACCCATGTTGATAATATTTACAGACTGACTGATGATGAAAAATCATTTATGTATCTCTTTTCCTTTTTGCCGCTTAGGACAAACCTCGCGAGGAAAAGTGTTTTCTGGCTGAGGTAATGTGTAATGTGCCTTCATAGCGATTTTAGACTCTCTTTCCTTGTCGTTGAACCGGCCTCGGGCTGCTTTCGACCTGTTCTCAGATTCTTTGTCGCTTGGAGCAACTTGAACTTTTTTATTAGTAATGAAATTAACTCGGCAAATTTATAGGTTTTAATAACAGCTCCATTGTTTTTATTGCCCTTGAGCAATACTTCATTGTTTGCTGGTTACGATTGCAAATAATTCTTAGAATCGAACAGAATTTCCTTGATTAAAGTTCCTGAGAGTGCCGTGCTTATCTTCTTTATTGCTTTTTTCGACTTTGGACACATTGCCGTTTTAGACGGACATTTGTGAAAATTTTAGTACATAACAATCATGAAATAATGAATAACTTGTATATATATATATATATATATATATATATATATATATATATATATATATATATATATATATATATATATATATATATATATATAGCATATACATATATATATATATATATATATATATATATATATATATATATGCATATACATATATATATATATATATATATATATATATAATAATATATATATGTATATATATAATGTACACACACATTATATATATATATATATATATATATATATATATATATATATTCCTATTTCTATATAAATCACCTCTTTGTAAAAACTGCACTTTTGTCCTAGAAAGGTCACATTTGTCTTTTGATCTGGATGAAGTGGTATACTGGATGTAAAAATCTATATGACTTCCACATTTAACTATTGTTCATTCCTTTATAAGTTATGTTTTCTTTGGCCGGCGAAAAAGTGTGAAATAAGGATGTAACCTCGTGCTGAAAAGTTAACCGTAGGTTTCGGAATATCAATCCTGCGACACAGCCACTGCCAGGGGCCTGCAGGAAAGCAGAAAAATTTATTTCAATCGCTTTAAAGAGAAACTGTTAATTCCAGTATTGCTGGACTTGTCAGCTCATCATTCTTTCCCTCGTATCTAGAGTGACTTCGGCAGTTTAATCCATACCCATCACACTTATTCTATGAACTTTAGTAACAGGCAAAAGGTTCAAAAATTTCAAAACATCACTACAAAATATAGATTATTATTGTTCCAGGACAACAAAGCACACTAGAAGTCGAGGCAAGACATTCATATAATAAGCACTTGACATAGCCAGGCAATATTGGATTAGTAACCTAGCCTGAAGTCCTTCCCAAGCCAGTAATCGGTCTTCTCAGGTTAGCAATACGTCATCTTGAGATTTTGTCGCCTTTAGAACGTTCTGACTTTCTTGCCGCCAATAATAAAAACATTCTTTCATCCAACAATTTCTCTCACCCAAAATTTTTGGACGCATTACTTTCATTATAAGATAACAGATGCAGTTAGGTTTAGGTGTTGTATGTAAGGGAGAGCTACGATCTTTGTCATAACTTTATACCGTAAGAGTTACGTTACAATGTTTGCATTAATGCCTAAGATATAAAAGTTAAATAGAAGCCTAACTTTTTCTGCGTTCAATTTCAATATACGGATGGAGATTTTCCTTTTCTTATTTGCAATTTAGCTTGGTTTGTTTCTGGAACAAATAAATGCCTTTCTCGACCTAATTGCACTGTGTAGGTTAGCTAATTAAAAAAACTGCTCAAAAGGAAACAAACAAGCAATGAACATCTGATTAATAAAGAAGTGAGATCAACATCAATTATACTCGAACAAATGAACAAGTTGAACAAATGGTCCAATGATGTTAAACACGTGACTCAAAATTGTACAAACGAAAATAAGAAATTGTGATTCTTGATCGTTCATTCTTTCATTAAGAGTGCTGTGGTTTAAACGATAGGGCTACACAGGAAGTCTGAAAAGAACTGATTTATTCACAGAAACTCACCAACTGAACCTTGCATTGCTGACGGAAAAATAGTCAGATAAACCCGTGACCTTAGGCAGCCAAAGCTGCTGCTCAGCCAGATTTCGGCAACGAAGCTTCGAAGCTCAAACGAAATGTAATGAAAGATCAAAGAAACAAAAGCTATAGAATTTAAAGTCGATAGTGAGGTATTGGAAGTTATATCTCGGGGAGACGTGAATATTGACTGCAATTCTGGATGTGTCCGTGTCTTGAACGGACAAGAGAACAGGTCAACTGGTCACAATCAAATTCACTTCTCTCAAAAATGCTCTGGAGGGGCCGAGTGTCAAACTGATAGCAGGGTTTACTACAGTCGCTGGTATTAATTAAAAATACCTACAGACTTATTCAGAACAGCTTACTGAGGGTTTCTCTTTTCAGGAGTAAAGGGTTGTCAATTCGACATTTAGCAATTATTTCGTAATCAGTTCATCTGTACCAGAAGTCAAAGGCCAGCTATACGAGTAGAGTGTATACTGCCTTTAGTATTATTTACAAGATGTTTCTCATTGAAACCTACGACTAAGAGCAACAATCTGTTGGAACTGCAGCGATTTCGGTATCTATTACAATGTGAGGAGGTAGGATCGGTTTCACTAGGCAGACGCTTAAACCCACTTGGCTTTTGTTTTTATTCACTTTGCATCATTTGCCTCTACCCTTTGCTGCCATACTACTGTCAAGTGAAGAAACACAGTCTTGATTAAATTTGTGTCATTCTGTTACTTCGATTCTACTTGAGAAGAGCCATTCTCTTAAGTGTAAGGCAAGTGATCTGCCTCTCCAAATATGATTTTCCTAACAGCTTATAACCAGTTGAAAACCAATAACACAGTTGTAGCCTCCTGACAACAATAATGACTACTCACCAGGATTCGTGCGTTATATACACCATAACACTATTTTAGTAGGACTGGGACACCTTCGGCATGTAAATAGAATTCTTTGGCAGATATTCACCCTAACATTTTAGCGTTGTACAGGACGCTTGATTAGACTAGTTTTATAACCCTAAGACCGTAAAGCAAGAAGATATAGTTAGATTTCTTAATAAGTACTTATTTGGCCATCAACCAAATGAGTCTTTTATATAAATGGTAGAATTGAATGAAATGTATACTTTTTAAAGGATAAAACAGAGTCCTCTCCATGTTGCTCAAAGGCTTGAGTCTCTTTCCTTTCCTTTAACACTTAAGTCAGATTAAATGACAAAACTTCACACTTGGTTGCCAAACAAGGGAAGGTAGCTACGTATCAGGCATGTGTGAGGTCGCAATGAGACAAAACTGAGCACTAACTGATTTATTAGTTGTTGTTTTAGATTTAGCTGGCCTTATGCCAGCACGGGCTCTTGCTCCTAGAGCAACTCGTAAAAGATTTATTACCTGGGCACGCGATATACATAGCAGTGTGCGGACGGAAACGGAGTGCCTGACCCCCGAGTCTCGCGAGCAAGAGCCCGTACTGACACAAGGTCAGCTTAATCAAAAACAACAACAATCGCGACCCGCACACAGACAGAGGAGAATTTGTGTTTCTTAGTAGTTAATAAAATGACAATAGCAAAAGGCCATGAAATTTTACATATAAACATATACGTGTGATTCTTGCTGCTTAGCTAGATGAGATACAAGATCGTGATTAGTGGGAAAGAACGTCTTTACACCTGTTATACTCGACCGATCTTTGAAAAACTGTTGCTCCACAAACATTTGACATTTGAACTTCAGTCATAAACATTATGAGACCTCTGTTCAGATTTCATCCCCATCATCCTTCAGTAGCCGCTAATAAAGTCACAGAAAAAAAACTCACAATTTTGCTTGGAAAAAAAAGTCAGAAAAAAGTCACAATTTTGACTAGGAAAAAAAAAGGCACATTAATTTATGGTGGCCGGTAATAATCACACGAAAAAATTCACAATATTTTTTCGGTTCATTATCTTTATGATATTTACATTTTTTTTTATTGTTTTTTATGATAATCCCCAACGGGCTTGTACTAAACACGCCTCAAAGGTGGATACATACTGGGTTAAAACCCTTGGGAGTCACTATCTAGGAAAAATTAATGAGAGACTTTTCCTGTGACTATTCTGTGAATTTTATTCTTATTCTTCTTTTCTACCTGGATTCCATCCTATTCGTCATCTAAACTCGTCCGCAAAGCGGACATTCATCTTCATTTTCTTAATTTTGTGTAACAACCTTTCCTTTCCATTAATTAATTTTGTGGATCAGTATTCTCTTTTTGAATACCAGGTCTCCCCATTCATTGTGCTATTTGAATACAAATTACTTCAGAGTGTCTTTTTTGCAGAATTAGACCAATTGTTCTAGTAAATACCTAGGAATGTTGTTGAAGATTAAGCTGGCCTTGTGCCAGCACGAGCTCTTGCTCATAGAGCAGCCCGTAACATGCCTAGGAAGCAAACTTTTCAACGTTGACTGCTTTCTCACCTTAAGGCCCTCGAAGTTTATTTTTTATATTGTAAAATTTTTTAACTTATGACAGCTACCTTGAGAACTGAGCCTTTCCCTGTATTTGTTACTTGTAACTACCCAAGGTGCAAGGTTTTGCATTATCAGGTTCTCGTTAGATAAACCATCCCATAGTTGTCTAATGTAAGGTACGAAGTTTCGCAAGATTAAGTCCAGCGATGTTCTATTATTGCTATCCCGTTGCGAAATCAGAAATTGCAGACTGGGTGAAGAAGGAACAGGGAGCAATAAAATGAAGCCTATGAGTCACTTCAGCTTACCTTCTTTGCTGTGTAGCACAAGGGCATGGACCTAAAAAACCTTAACTGTTTTCAGCTTTCCTCAAAGCTTCATCGATGTTGTTTTAATTCAAAATTGTGATGATTTGGCCTATTGCCAAGTAGTCTAATCATGAAAACGCACAATCACAAAACACAGCTTCTGTTACCTGGCCAACCGTCTACCAGTAGTTGGAATATTTGGGAAAACTGAGAACTAAGATGTTTCAATTGTTTGCACTGAATGCTTGCCTCAGGTTCAGATTAATTTCCCCATTAACACACGTCTTATCCTGGGTTACGAATCCTGGATCAAAATTGTCTCGATTTACTTCGAAAAACAACCAAAAGTTCCCTGGAATTTTCTTCTTTGCCAACAGCTAGCTCATTCCTAAGCTAAGATGTCAGACAAATCAATGTGAACTGATACCCTTGATCAACTCTAGTATATGCTGGCCAGTCAAACGTTTTTCATCTACAACCATGCAGTGAATATCATCATCAGTGCGTTCATTGGAGGCTGATGTTTTTGGAAATATTCACCGAAGGTTATATTGTGTGCTGACCTTGTCTGCTTGATTTTAGCATCCCATTTCTTAATAGGAGAACAGAAAGGGGAGTCCACTTCGAGTGTTTTGATATGTCTTCACCGACTTCCTTGAAGGGGGAACTTTCTTCTGAAAAAGAGTAATCATGAACGGTGACTTTCAAGAGCCCCAAAAATAATATAAAGGGAAACAACTGAGTTTTGTATGTTTGCAGTTCTTTAGAACTGTCCTCTATGAATCTTCTACCAGTAACTTGTCCAAAATACAAAGCTTTTCAAATAAGACTACTTTTCGTTAGAACTTAGCAGCATATCATATAATTTTTTTTCTGTAAAGATAACCAAGCAGCATATCATATAATTTTTTTACTGGAAAGATAACCAGACTGCAAGAATTTCCAATAAATGACTACCTCTCTTCAAAACAAAGGTGCACCGACCCTTTCCCTATATTTTTTAGGTGTAGCATGGCCAGTATGCAAACAGTTGTGCTACATTATTACCTTTCTCTAGAACCAAGATCATCTGCATGTGTTGAGTTGTGAGGTTCAATGGTAGAAAGCTTTCTACACATGACTATCTTTCTTTAAAAGAAAACTTTCCTGTATTGCTTTTAGTTGGTGTAAGTTCCACAGTGTGAAGCTTTTTACATGACTTCCTTTCTACATTATTTAATACCTTAATTTCTTACCAGTAAGGTGCTTCGAGTGAAAAATTTTGTAAATATATAACCACCTTTCTTCCGCACTAGGGGCTGAGACTTCAAAGCTTTTCGTATGGCTGCCTTGACTAGAATTATGATGATGTCCCCGAAGGTTTTTCTCGTGAGTCGTTCTTGCTCTTAATGTAAATCTTTACAGCATAACATTGTTTCCTTAGAGCCATACTCTCTCGGTGTTATAAATGAAATTTTTCAAAAGTGCAATAGTCCTCGGAAACCGATTAGGCATCCGATTACGATTATAGTACAGAGAAATGGCTGATGGAATTACCAGTTGAATCTTCAAGTTCATTTCTTAACTTAGAAAAACTTGTTCAGATAGCGGCCTGTTAACGATAGCAAATGAGTTTACAGTGTTTAAATTTCGGATGCAGTTAACACCTATTTTTAATTCTTGGAAAGTATTGTGGTGTGTCTGGTGGATGGCTGGATGAGTCGAGGGTTCCGCAGTGGCCAATGCTTCCTCTCACGTATTACCCCATTTACTGCCCGTGCTGGCTTTAGGCTACCTAAACCTTAAACTGTCAATAATGTAGCGAGCACAAAATACACATAATCAGCTCTATAGTATTAGATTTCTTGTCTAATAAATGATTAAGATAAAATAAAACTATTACACGAGAAGTGATTCTTTGTATAGACAGGAAAATACGAGTCCGGGAGATAATTAAACTATGGAAGACGTGGTGAAATATGAAAGGAATTTATTAATGTTTTTATGAAGGACTTCATTGATGGGTACAGTTTATCATTCCGAAGGATAAATTAATATTTTATTTTTCAATAACTGAAAACAAATTATCGACTTTCACATAACTGAAAATGTCAAGTGTATGGATTAGCCTTCTTCAGCTTAGAGTTCATTTACAAGGTCCCATTTTGTTTATAAGACCCGGTTAGAAAGTGTGATTGTGACACCCATGCCATTGGCATTCTTTTACAGCTCTTAGTGCTCCTAGACGTGTGTTTCTAAGCCAGAGAGACTTTGTATTCCATGTAAGTTCATATTGCTTTTTAGCCTCAGTTTCAAAATCAGCAACAAAGGTTTAGAATGGTGAAATAAGGACTCGATTGTTTGCTTCAGCGGTGATTGATTTTTATTTATACAGTGCGTAACAGACTATTTAGTTGTTAAAACAAGGGAAAATGACTTGGTTCAGTCGAGGCTTGAAAAGGCTCACCAGAATCGCTGTACGTTTCGAAAAGAATCAAACTCTGTAGTGTCCATTATTTTCCAGCTTTGCGGTACGATAACGATTCGCTGAAATTCATCGCGCAATCCGCACCCAGAAACCTTTTTGATATAAGCGCTCGAAGGTCGATTACACGTGACATCATTCAACAATATCATCCTCGTAATGAGAAAAGGACCGCTAGAATTGATTGCTGTTCGATGCCTTAATATAGACAGATAGAAGCATCTAAAACACGGTGTTGAATGGTGATGTATGAAACTGCTTTTTATTGCTTAAAAGAGTACAGGACAGAATTTTAGCACTATTACAAATTGAATTTTCAACACTTCATCTATTACGAATAACGTTATCGTGAACGTTTACAATATTTATGCAATCGGCTCTATAAAATGTCACATTTATTAGAAAAAAATTTCAGTGTTTTCTTATATGTCTATCTGTATATTAATATTATGTTATATAGATGTATGTATATATATATATAATATATATATATATATATATAAACATATATATATATATTTTTTTTTTTTTTTTTTTTTTTTTTTTTCTTTTCTTTTTTTTTTTTTTTTTTTTTTTTTGCCTACTGGTTGGATTTGGATAAAAAAAATTATTATTACTTTTAGTTTTGTCTTAGTGGCCACTTACCTTGAACAAAGTATGTAATAAAAGATAAAATTAACCTGATTGCATTAAAACGAAGGGAAGGTCTCCAGAAAGCCAGTGGATTACATTTACATTACTTTATTTCACACAGTTCAAACAAGTAGAATAGAGCCTGGTTGATATGCAACCCAGCAACTTAAAAGCAACACGCATCTTTCAGTAAAGTTTACAGTTAATAAATAAAGTATGAAAATCCTAGCTGGCATGCAACCCAGCAACAATAAGCGCAACACGTATCTTACAGCAAAGGTTACAGTTAGCAAAATTAAGCACAGTTAATCCTGGCTGATATGCAATCCAGCAGAATTAAGTACAAGAAGTATTTTAAACAAATTTACAATTAACTCGCTTTCGAAAAGCTGTAGAATTTTTACACAAAGGAGACTTAGTTTGGAGCCTCGTGACTTGTGCTCTCTAGAGCGGTGACTCAATTTCAGAAGCTGGCTTGCTTGTAGCAAGGCTGTATTAATTTTCTAAGGGAACTTCTCACAGGAATGATCAGTGGTAGAATATGAGGGACATATATTTAACAGATAAGAATTCGTACATAAAAGGTTTTCTCACTTACAGTGAACTATCACGATGGAAGCAAAATTTTCTCTGTCACTAAGCAAATGATTATTTCATTAATAAATTTAATTTGTATGGGGGAACAAATATGCTAACATGAGACAAGGGATTGTATTTTGAGAGATGAAATCTTGAAAAGCAAAATGAGAGAATTTTCGTGAGAGAACAGACACATGCACTTAACCCTCTTACGCCGACTGGACATATTTTACGTCGACATTTTTTGTCTCCCGTGTGCCGACTGGACGTATTTTACGTCGACTTACAAAAGTTTTTTTTAAATTCGTGGAAAAATACTTATAGGCCTGCCAGCCTAAAACTTTTGAATCACGCCCCTTGGGGGGATGCTGGGAGTTCACGAATCAAGGTGTTGTTTTGTTTACAATCGTTACGCAGGCGCGCAAGCGCGAATTTCTTTCTTGCCGCACTAAAAAGTATCTGTGACACATCTCGGAAATTATTTCGTCACTTTGACATAATTTTTGTACCATTGTAAATTAGCCGTTACATGAAGTATTATATATGAAAATGTGCGCATTTTTATGTAGAATACAACAATAAAATACTCATGATTGTAGCTTTTATCAGTTTTGAGATATTTTCATATAAATAACGATAATTGCCAAAATTTCAACCTTCGGTCAACTTTGACTCTACCGAAATGGTCGAAAACGCCAATTTAAGCTAAAACTCTTATAATTTTAGTAATATTCAATCATTTACCTTAATTTTGCAACAAATTGGAAGTCTCTAGCACAATATTTCGATTTATGGTGAATTTATGAAAAACTTTTTCCTTACGTCCGCGCTGTAACTCTTCCGAAAAAATCATACATGCGATTGTGGTAATGTTTGCACCATTTTAAAATTAGCCGTTATATAAAGTTTTTATATATGGAAATGTGCGCAATTTCTTGCACAATACAACTAAAAACAACCCATGGTTGTAGCTTTTATCAGTTTTGAGATATTTTCATATAAATAACGATAATTGCCAAAATTTCAACCTTTGGTCAACTTTGACTCTACCGAAATGGTCGAAAAACGCAATTGTAAGCTAAAAAGCTTATATTATATTTTTGTTTACAGCTTCGGCGTAAGAGGGTTAATTAATAATTTCAGACCTACCGGTCAATCCAATATTCCAGATGTATAACTGCAAGTGACCTTGATCCAATAGGCCCTCCTTGAACCACTTTAAGCACAGGTCACTTGTGACCCTAAAACAGTACACATGGTTGTGCCAGACAAAGAACTATGGCATAGAGAGAGGGCATAGTAGCAAAGGTGTTGGTTGAATGAGTAGTACCGGGCGAGGACGTACTTTCATTGGCCCCTTCATGGTTGTTTGTCTATCTATATACCTTTCAGCTACAGAAAGAGCGACTTGCCAGGGGGGAGGTATGCTGACAATCCTGAAAGCAATCAAGATACCACCAAAAGAAAAAACACAGGAATATGTCTTGGGGCCAAGGGGATAAAATGAGTACTAGCCTCTCCATCCTCCATAAGACTAAGTGCTTTACCTGCATTGACCATTCTTCTCAAAAACTGCTATCCTACATGATCTTGATTACAGTGTTATGTATGGATCCCCTTAGTCAGAGGTCACCCAGGCTACTTGCTCTGGGAAAGTTCCAGGATCACTCTGTGATGCAAAGGCACAGTGTCCCAAATAGACAATAAGTGTCAAAGAAAGCTCTTGGCTCTAGTAGACTAAATGGATCCCTTCTGCACCTTTCTCTTCTTCCTCGGGTTCCTCCAAGGTCTGTCAATGACAGTCCTAAGAGGTGATGAAGGCACCGACTCTGGGAAAAGGCCAGAAGTGTTATTAGGACCAAAGTCAGGGGTAACCCTAGAGGCTACTAGAAGGCTCCCTACTCCAGCTGATGTGTCAACTTGAAGCAAGGGCTGTAACAGCTGCACCCTGGCAGGTTGGCCAGAGAGGTGTAACATTTAAACCCACCAAAGGTTCATCCTCTGAGGACGGAGATGATGAGGGAGAAGGATCATCGGGTTCTGGAAGCTCACAATTGGCAATGATCAACTCAGTTAGGTTTGTCAGGTTTCCTAAAGGAGGATCTGTGGCAGGGTCTGGCACTGGCACTGACACCAATTCTAGCCAGTCACGTGGTTCAAAGTAGGTACTGGCTCAACATCTGTAGTGGATGGGACTGGTACTGCTCAGGGTCCTCAAGTGGCACTGGCAAAGACTTGTAGTTAAGAGGGCCTGATGAGGGAGCCAGGCTGCAAAATCCCTAGCTGAGTCTGAGTAGTGCTGAGACAAGAGATTCCTGTCCCAGGGGGAGATCAGAGCCTCCTGGAATGTTTCAAGTTTTGGTGACTGCTGCATGTTGCTTGTCAGAGCATCCCAACCAATTGGTGGAGTGCCATTCCTTCCAACCCCAGTGAGAGAAAGCCGACAAAACCCAGTAATGCTGTAAGATGTGGAAACTGAACATCTTACAGCAGTACTGGATTTTGTCAGCTTCCTCTCACCATGCCGCTGCAGTGAGGTCGAGTACCCCAAGATGTCATGACCTGGAGCTCAACTGTGGGAATGGACATGGAGTGGTTCTCTACCCAAGTCATCGTCCATCGATGACTTGGATGACAGGGATGGTCAATCAGGCAGATCCTTGAGGTGGTGTCCACTGTAGCCTGCAGCTCGACTGGTGAGCTTGAGCCATCACAGGGCGCCACTGAGATGGTCTGAGTCGCCACCCTCTTTGGGTGAGGATTGTCAGAAAGCCATGCTGAGGCAGACTTAACATTTACCAAGTTTACATGCTGGGTAGAGTTACCATGCTTTGGGTAGGCATAAAAGCCAGCATTGTAGTGACCAAATGCATCACAGTCCCTGAGGTGCCCCTTTCCTGGGCTTGGCTGTTTGTGGTATCAGTAGGTGAGGAGGTTTCTTTGGGAGTAGGTGGAGAGGCTCCAAATTGGATTTTGGTTGCTTAGGAGGGTGCTGCTTATTAGCTCCCCTTTTAAAACGACGTTCAGTTTTGGAGTGTCCAACTTTAGTACAGTGAGTACATACTGGAGGTTTTGAAGGAGGTCCACTTTTCAAGCTAACAAACCTTGAGAGATTTCTGGGTGGCATTATGCGCCAGTGAGTCTTGCTGGCAGATGGATTGAAGGTCTCCCAATCGCCAGCCATACCACAGCTATCCATGAGTGTCTTGGTCTGCTTGTCATTGAGGTACACAGCGAGGGGCCTAGGAACACACTGAAAGAAATCTTCCTGCACCATCCTGTTAAACAGGTCCTCGAACTCTGTGCACATCATGGAGCCGAGCCAGCACTGACCAGCTCGCATCTTATGATAGGTCCATTCAGCCCGGGACTGACTGATTTCCTTTGGGAGAGTCCTAAACCTCTGTCCCCATTCTTCCTGGGTTATCTCATAGGCCTTAGTTATGACCTCCTTAACTTCGTCATGTTTCCCCTGGTACCATTATCCAGCAAACAGAGGGTGGCCTTTGCTTTACCTTCGATATTGTCTCTGGCTCGTCTTCAGTCCACTTTGGTACCAGTGAATTGATACTAGATATAGGAGGATTTGGTGGAGCAGGTGTGAGGTTCAGGTTAGTTGGTAGGCCAGAGCTTTGGCACACTCCTTTCAAGCCTTCTCTCCCTTTCTTTGAGGACTAGCTCATGCCTCCTTTGGCCTTCTCTCTCCCTCTTTTGTTCTTATCCTTCTGCCCTTTCTCTTTCTGCTTTCATTTCTTTGTACTTCCTTTGCTCTTCTCTTTCCTTCCTCTCTCATACTTCTTTGGCCAGTTCATAGTGCCTTTGCTCCTCTCTTTCTTGTTTCTCCCTTTAGAGTAAGTCATCCAGCTGTTCCTCCACCCACTTGGTGAGCTCCTTTCCCGTGAGACCAGTGTCCTTCCCCATATTCATGAAGGCTTGATAATGTTCTGCCACCAAGGTTCTGATAGGGTAGGATGTATAAAAGAAAGGGCTTTGGGAATCCAGATGATATTCGGAAGTGTCCCTTCAATTTGATGACACTTCGTTGGAATGACGCCTTTCAATAAGGTGGCACTGTGGCTGAGTGTACCGTTCAAGGTCACTCTAATGGAGCAGTTCTTAGTTAGCAAAATCCTTAGGGATCGACACACTGCTGTTAGCACTATGTATCTCAGTGCACAGATGCAAGTATGTATTCACACAGGACTCTTCCTTGGTGGCACTGGGGTGCTGGTGTATTCCGAGGAACAACACTAATTTGTGGTACAACAAATTGTGCAAAGGGAAATGACCCACTACACAAAGTAGAGCACACACAGTAAGAGAAAAAGATACAAGTAAGACACTTCAGGTAGGTTACTCATTGACTGTGCACCGGATTAGTGGTACTGTGGAAGGGGAATCCCTTTTATTGGCACTCGTGACAGAGTAGGTAATTTTATCCTAGCTACAATTCTTGGAAAGGATTGTAACATAGGGCAGTTCTATAAATTTATGGGGGAGGCGGGGCTCCTCAACCAAATTTAAATTATACATAGATTGTCTGTGTATGAACTTAGATATATGAACAAAATTTTTATATACATATATTTATAGATATTTTTATGTGAAATTTATTAAAAATTTAATTTTTTCTATTCAAATTTATTTCGGTGTCAATTACCTAGATGATGTGACGCCAGGTTTAATAGACACAATCAATCAATCAATTATTGGCACTCATTGGCGACTAGTTCCTAAAAGTGCTACTGATGCTGCTTTCTTTCATGCGGAGGGAGGGAGACTTTGGGGTGTTCACTCAATGTGCAGTTTATTGCTTACAATATATGTAAGACTTGAAAAAGGCCTACTCATGCAAGGCAGTTTCAATAAACTGTTGTTAATTTTACATGTACGCAAAGTTATTCTGTGATGCAGAGATTTGTTTTATTTTTATCCATTCTTTTTCTTTTAAGAAACGATCAAGCGCTCGTTTAGTTGCCTAAAACGCTTAATAGAAAAATGTGTGAAAATGATACAAATGCATTCACACAAGTGTGTATACAGATTACCGCACTGCGCATATATAAATAAAAGAAGATTGGGGAAATCCCAGGGATTTAATTTACTTGGCAACCTTAACTTTCTTTGTTTCCCTTGGCTTTGCAAAGTAATAGGTTATTCTTCACAATATCTTACATGAGTAACAAACCATGCCTTCTTATTAATTTTGGTTAACTAGCATACAGATAATGAGTAGCTGAATCTCTCTCTCTCTCTCTCTCTCGGTTCGTCTCTCTCATCTCCTCTCTCCTCTCCTCTCCACAATCTCGTGTCTTCATCCTCTCTCCTCTCTTCTCTCTCTCTCTCCTGACTGAGAAGCATGTATCATATAAGGATGACTCGTTTCCTTTAACTGATTTAACTAGACTCTCCTCTCAGATGTTAAAATGAAATGTTCTTTCTACTCCCTGTTATTTTGTTATTTTAATTAATTTGTAAAAAGACTTTCAATTAATATGGAAGATTTGTGTTAGGTATGCTCATAAAGAATGGGAATATGCTCGTTTGCATATGCTATGAATGACAGTGATTGGAAATGGCCGTTCAAGGTCGTGCCTTGTTTTGACTGACCAAGTCACATGAGGAATGCTTTCAATTTACCGACTTCAAAATGGCTGCCTGGAGTCATGTGACCACCAACAGCTAAGAGTGATCGAGGATACTGTTGGCTGCTCTAGTGATGTCTCGTGGCTTCCCGCACTGCAACGCAGGACCAACACTCACGTTTCACGTTACTTTACGATATAAAGAAAGAGCAGTTTTTCTGATGGAATGATTCATGCATATAAGTGAACATGAATTATTAACTTAAAACACCAATGATGAGTTTATGTTACTTATGAAATAGGTAACAAAATTCAATATGGTCGCAAGCAAGTGGATGGCCAACACCAGCTGATGCTCAATGTTAGTAGGTATTTATATAACTGCCTAGACTTGCTAGATGTATTCCAGAAGCACGATTATGGCGAAATTTGAATAAAAATAAAATAAAAACTACTTGGGCTAGAGGGCTGCAATTCGGTATGTTTGATGATTGGAGGGTGGATGATCAAAATACCTATTTGTAGCCCTCTATCTTCAGTAGATTTTACTACCGGAGGGGGGACAGAATAAGTGTGGAAGGATAGACAAAGCTGGCACAATAGTTTTCTTTTACAGAAAACTATAACATTTATGCCACTGTTGACAGCTCAGTGGTCAAAGACATTGTCTATTGTTCCTAAACCAGGTAGTTGATGAATTCCCACTGGTGATGGAGCCCTTATTAATTATAATGCCACTTGGATGTCAGATATTCTCGAGGTATGGTGATTTGGATATTAAATGATGTTTGTGGCTTAATAGTTGTATATACTGTTCAAGATTTTATGCCACAACCAAGGAAAAGTAAGACCTCTTTATAACCAGATTCATTCATCCTTGCCTATATGCAAGTTGCCCCTGTGAACTGGAAGCCTCCATTCTCTCTAAACCCCTCTTTGCTCCCATTGGCTGCACTGTATTTACTCTCCACAGGAGGCCCTAAATGAGGGTGTGGTCTACCCAGGCAAGATTTTTTTTAAACGGAGCCACAGCAGCTCTGTCTCAGACACTCTCAGAACTCTCTCAAGCCCTACAGACTCCACTTCAGCCCTTTTGCTCCCTTGCCTCCTCTGGGAGATCCCACAAGTGTTCTTATACCTCCATTGTGCACAGAAATACTAGCAGATGAGAAGACTACCAGATCCAGGATTTCCAGGTACTGTGAGATGTAAATTTATTGCTGTCAGTGAATTGTTTTTGCGTCATCTGTATTTCATTTCCATTCTTCCAAGGCGACTTTCCCCCCTTCTTTGTTCAGCTTCTCACTCCCCAATTTTGGTTCAGTGCTGTAATTCCCTTGTGATGCTAGTAAACATCCCCTTAGTTAATTCAAGCAACATAATAGACCTTTCTGTGTCAACCCAGTCATTTCATGCCCTTGAGTGGGTTGCAGTATGTTAGGCTAAGAGCAAGTAGTATGAAACGTTTCCCACGTGTTCCTCGCCTTAGTACTTATGCTAGAATGCAATCTCTTTGCAGACGAACACCGTGCCTGATTGTGGGAGAAATTGGGAACTCTTTGGAATAAGGCTTGCAACGAAATAACCCGTTTTGCGCAAATTCCGGTCTCCGTGTCTGGTTCATTTCCCAGCCACATGTTCCGGTGGACCGAAAATCAACCACCTCATTAATTCCTGGACCTACCTGAAACTTAATGTTAATATACTTCATTTAAAACTAAAGCCCAGAGTTTATGTAAATTCCTCCTATTTCAGTAACATCAGCCTTCTGCCGCAGATTTTGTTTGTAGTAACTCTCGTCCCTCCAGGCAAGGCCATTTTTAAGAGTGTCAGAATACATTTTCAATGAGGGAACTAGCTATATATATTTGTGTGTGTAATTATATGTTTATATAAACCTATATATATAACGTATATATATACATACATATATATGTAGTTCGTTTCGCTTTTGCGAAAGACTGGTTGTCTCTTCTTACGACTGTCATTCGTAAGCATTCTGGTTCCTTCTTTTCTCATCTCCTATGTGGTATCTTAGTAGAGTGGTTCTTCTTAGAATAAAGGAGATGATTCAAAACGGATAAGTTGATAACAGTAGAACACTTTATTTCTGAACTCCATAACAAGAGAGACAGTTCGGTCGTGAGACCGTTCCGTTTTATCGCTAGAAATGAACTGAAGTATTAGAGCATCACGTTGATAGCGATACATTAGCTATCTCAGCGATTCACATAAAAAACATACGTAGTCCGCCGGCTCGGAAGTTACAAGTTTCGGGCGCAGGTTAACAGGTCAACCGCTTCCCATGGAAGGTGTTATGAATAGTTGACAAGTACAAATCGATGACATTTTCAAACAAACTTAAACCAGGCTACTGCAGGCATTGCATAGCGTGATCTAGATTTGTCTTGGTCACGTAGGACGCTCCTAATCCGCCAATGACCCCTCAGGTCATGGATTCTATTTGCAGTATGTTTAATTATCTGTTTTTTCAATGTATTCATTACATATATTTAGTTTGTATGTATATATATATATATATATATATATATATATATATATATATTATATATATATAATATATATATGTGTGTGTATATATATATATATATATATATGTGTGTGTGTGTGTGTGTGGGTAAAGTATGTGATGAGTCATTGACCGCTGTCTTGTTTTTTTCTCTGAAGCCACACCCTGTTAAGGGAAAAGGCTTACCTAATGTTGAGTGAAAAATATTCATATTTAGATTGAAGGAGCAATTACTGCAATCCCTGTTACTGGACGGCAACTAAAAATGGACCCAAAACTAAAGCTCAACCTTTTTTTTTTTTTTTTTTTTTTTTTTTTTTTTGCATATCTAAAACCAAAACACTCCTGAAGCATCAACAAAAATATTAAAATCTGAAAGCATGCGAGCACTCGGCGTACCCATTATGGTGTGTTTTAGAGGGAAAATTATTATTGTTTGATCTCTGTAGAATAAATTATTAAAAGCTACCAGAATAATATCTTGCCCATTAACGGTAACAGTTTTCCTTTTTTCTATATTTGTTCGTGTTATTAATTATTACAACCAAGGTTTAGTTACATTTTGTATTGACGTTACTGATTGGCTTTCAGGAAGGACGGCAGCCATCACAGACTTATACTTTAATTTAACCACGCATAGTTATATGCAGGCAAGAAGATTTTACCAGACAGACAGACAGACGTATGACCAGACAAGGCCACTGGCACCGGTCTCTGAAAAATATTTTGGCGAGCAGCCCTTTCCAGCATTAAGTTTTCCCCTTGTGGATATTGCAGATCAGCCATTTTTAATCTCTATTGTTTTGCGACCTCGTACATGGACACAACGGCAGACAAACAAGCATTAGCGGATGCATACCGTCGATTTCAAAGTGGAATTCAGTCGAACGGCATCTCGCTTTCGGCAGGTGGAATTTTCGTTTGCCTTTGGTGGCGCTCGGATTCCCCTGCTGGAATATTTGGCTGTCTAGGATGCTTCGGGCCTCCCATTGATCTTGGCTGATAGCTGATAGACT